>NC_081411.1:685857556-686157556 GCF_030272615.1 Cryptomeria japonica
CAAAAAAAATGGTGAGAACCATAGGGGCAGAGATAGACATGAGAGAGATAGAGGTAAATAGGAAGGGAGGGAGAGACCTAAATATGGAGAGAGAGAGAGAGAGAGAGAGAGAGAGAGAGAGAGAGAGAGAGAGAGAGAGAGAGAGAGAGAGAGAGAGAGGGAGGGAATGAAAGGTATAACCTCAACTATTCATCATCAATCATAAACCCTAGACTCTAAGCCTTAATCAAAGTGGAGGAGAGAGACAAAAAGATAAAGAGGATTGATAGAATGCAGAGAATTTGGGGCTAATTTTTTTAAAATGCGTTTATATTTGGCTAGCACCAAATTTGGTGCTTGCCAAATCTAGCAAGCACCAAATGCAAATACATTTTTTATTTGTACATTTGCATTTTTTAAAATACATCTACATTTGATGGTTGCTAGATTAAGTACATTGGGAAATTTCAACACAAAGGGTTGGACGACCATTTCATGCCAAAATTTTGTTTTCCTGAGAAGGTAACAACATTTAACACATTTTTTGTCATGCTATCCATTAGGCTTGTATGTGTTTCAATCCAGATAAAAAAAAATACTACAATAACATTAAGCTATCTTTTTGCTATCTAACCATATAATTTTTTTCACATTTTGATTATTTAGGGTTTTCATATTTAATTTTTTTATAAGGGTCCATTTTTTGTCAAAACCCAACATGTGGTATTTTGGGGTATAGTTTTTGAATACTTGTTCATCAGATTTTGAAATAAATTATATTTTAGAAACTAGATTCCATTCTACGCGTATTGAATTCTTACATTTTCTATTAGTTTTTTTTTTTTTTAGGGGGGAGCATGCTCAAATTTTTATTTTTCAGGACGTGTCCACTTCAAAAATTAGTAAAAATCACATATTCATTAAAAAATTAGCCAAAAATTGGGCATAAACTATATGGTGTTAGCTAATTTCTCATTAGAGCAATTTTTGAAATTCTAAAAAAAATTAACACTTTATGGAGGCCATAATAAATGCTATGTTATGTTTTTTTCTGATAAAAAAGGACCAATTTGAGTGCCCCCCTTTTTGAAACCCTTAATCTCCACCATTTGAAAAAAAAAAATAGTAGTTTAGAAAGTAGATTCAGAGCACTGCAACTCTTGTTCTTGTTGCATCTTCAGTTTTTGAGTGTAACTATATCCAATTCTCATCGAATTTCAAATTTTGTTGATTTTAGAAAAAAGACGGCATCTTAAAACCCCCACTTTTTGTGTCACATCTTTGTGCACTTACACTTGGATGATACCCACGATTTAGATATTATATGATGAATATGATTATGCGACATCGTGTACATAATTCATTTGTTGTGTTTTTCAAAAACATCTTTCAATATGTGACAATCAAAATCTATGAGTTACGAGAGCATATGGAAAATACACCCCATTCACATCTAGGTGACCATTTGATGTGTTTTGGTACACCACTAAGGGCTATAAGGTCTTGTTGGGAAAATGTTGAGCTAAATTTACCGAGCTCTTGCATCAAATTGGAACGCTAACAATTTTATTCATTTGAGTTCAAAGGATATGTATTGACCATATTTGCATGCACTAACACCAAGAACACAACCAACTAATCCACAAGAAGTACAAAAGTGGTGACAACAAAATATTACTCACTACCCACATATTGTGACATATTGTACATGCACCTATAATATGCAATGTTTCAAAATAAAATACTACAAGAGGGAATGAAAGTAAAAGATTATTGGTCAAGATCTGAATGGTAACATAGAGGATCAACATGTGCATGAATTTATATGGCTAGAGGGAGCACTGAGCATAAATAACCTTGATTGCAGAAATGACCATGAAAGAAAAATTGTCAAAAATATTTCGATTACACTATTGAATTATGAATTGATAAGGATGCACGGGTCATGTTGACCTATAATCTATGGATAGAAGTAGATCTTGTGAATGGGGTATTAAGATATATTCAAAATATCATACATAAACTTGGAAGTGCTCCACTAGATCCACCAACATATGCTATGGTTGAATTTGATAATTTTTATGGAATACCATTTGAAGATGCATCTCCAAATTTAATTTTAATTTCACCAATAAAAAGGGGGTGCACATGTCAATTTCTCGTATGATTAACTTGGGCATTAATAATCCACAAGTCACAAGGATTGACCCTTTCCAAGGCAATAATATATACAAGACCTAGAGAAAGAGAAGGCTTAACATTTGTTCCTATATCACATCTTAAGTCCTTGGATGGACTCAAAATCTCACCACCATTTTCATAGATTGTTGTGAAAAAATGAAAATAGGGAAGCAACTTGCCAAAAGGAAATTTGAGGAAGAAAGATGCAAATATTTGGAAATAATAATTTTATGTAATGTATATATTATTGGAGATCATTCTTCTATATTTTTGGATTAAGATGAAATGTCTCATTAATTGCCTTTTAATATGTTTGAACCAAGGGAAATCTATTGCAATAGTGAGAAGGTTAGTTCAAACCAAAATAACACAAACATTCAAATAAAACATGAAAATAACCTTCTACCTTGCAAAGAAGCCACTTGTTCCTCCAATTGGACCTTTGATGAAGCCAACGATGCGCCCCTCCTCAACTTGTTTGGATTGGTCCTAGGTGGGTATGTGGATTGCTCTCCAAAATACACAACAAATGAGATGGATATGGATGATGGATGAATGTTTATGAGAACTAAGAAATGGATGCCTAAATTGACTATAATGAGGATGATAGGAGGATGATTCTAAGCACAAATGAGCAGCATGAGATTACTTGAATTGGAGATGAGAAATGAAGGGGAGGACACCCCAATTTATAGATTGGAAGGGAGATGAATGGATGGTTGAGATTGAAGATTAATCAGGGGTGGAGATTGAAGGAAGGTAGGGACGTGTATTGAGAGGACAAGGTGTGGAGACCAAGAGATTCACCATAAAGGCATTTCTTGTCTCCACACTCCACAAGGTGCATGGGGAAGAGATCCTCAAGTACCTTGGGGGAATAAAAAGGAATTTAAAATTCCTTGGGAGAGGATGTAAGGGAATTAAAAATTCCCAAATAATGGATTGGATGGGGAAAGGAAATCGAAAAAGGAATTAAAAATTCCTTGGGAAGATGAGAGTGCCTAGGAGAATGGGGAAATTTGAAATCCTTGAAATGACCCAATTAGGTGCATTTAAGGTTGGAAGGTGAAGGGGAAAAGAGGCAACAAACCATTTATGGCAATTGGTTGACTTGGTGGCTAATCATGGGGATTAGCCACTAGCAAGTGATTAAAAAGGGGGATTAGGAGGATTAATAATAGATTAGAAGACAAGTGGGATTTGTAGGAGGATTTTACAAAAGGAGAGAGAATGAGTGGAGAAATTAAAAATTGGTAAATAATATTAAGTGGGCTTCTAGAAGAATTAATTAGCCTAAGTGTGGATTAGGAGAAGTGATTTGTAAGAATCACATGATTTAGTTAATTAATTTAAATTAATTAACTAAAAAAATTAATTAATTTAAGGACTTTAGAAGAATAGGGAGTAATTGATTTATTTAATAAATCAATTATTGGACTATAGTAACAGGATTAATTAAAATAAATTCAATTAATTATGAGAAGAATAAATGGGATCATAATTAAATAAATTATGTAGAAAGGATAAATTAATTAAATATTTAATTTAATTAATTTTAGACATCTACATTTTGCCCCTCTTTTACGTAGCAGCAAAATTGGTGATGGGGAAAAGACAAGAAAATGATGCCCCAGTTTGAAGACGCGGATGGTATATGCCCCCTCGAGAATTTAATTGGGAATTTTTAAATTTTTTTAGGGAAATTCTAAAAAAAATGAAGTAAATGACAGAAAAAGAGAGGAAAAGGGGAGATGAGAAAAGAAAATAATGTTGGAAGAAGAAAATGAGCGAATTGGGAGGAAGGCGAGAAAATGGGGCCATGGGGGGCTCTATATAAGCCACACGGGGCCCAAGGAAGGGTCATTGTCACATACACCTTTAGAGAATTTAGAGAGCACATAGCCCTTGGAGAGATATGGACTGCATTCCAGTGCATGAGCATTGCGTTGAGAGGGTTAGACACCACAAGCGACTGGCCGAGTATGGCCCACCGGTATGCACCCCGAACCCACTTTGTGATTTAGTAGGTTAGGGTATTTGTTAGGGGTATTTAATTAAGATATAAAATTGGTGGAGTGAAGATGTTGATCACCATATTAGCATCTCCGCAAGGGTTGAAAGTCTCCGCAGGTGACTAATGCTTACACAGGCATTGAAAGGGCGAAGAGGGGGGAATCAGCGCAAGTGCCAGTGATCGACGTAGGTGCATGCATCTATAGGTGTTGAAGGGGGGTCAAAGGTGGCAAAGAGTGTGCTTCGATGTCTCCACTTGTTGCACGATGCATGCGCCACGACTTCAATGTTTTCATTGGGGGGATCAACATTTCCACTGGGAAGGCTAAGGAGGGTAGCATGAGGGATAGGAAGGGGATAAGAAGGATAGCATGGGATAGAAATAGGTTGAGATATGCTAGCATAGGGTAGGATAAGCAAGCTAATAATGTGAATTGATTGGGTGCAAGAGGAGGCAGGACCGCTCACATCATGAGAGCACTAGCCTCCAACCATGAGACTATACAAATAGTTGAGATCATATTAGAGAGAGATTATGAGCGTTGTGGGTCTAGGTTTTTTGGGAGATGACCCAAGATTAGGGCTCACACTGCCATGATGATAGCATTAGTGGAGCATTGGGATAGCAAGACATGCACCTTCCACTTGCCGACTAGGGAGGTTACCATTACACTGCTAGATGTTTAGAGAATCTTGAAAATCCCCATCTGAGGCGTGATTCCCGAGCACAAGCTCAACGAAAGAGATTACTTCTTGTGGAAGGTGTGTGAGTATGGCGTGCTACCTATGGATGGGATGTAGATGCACGTAGGACATGTCATGCAGATCAGACATATCCTGCGCCTGGTGTTACTCATATGTGGATTAATCAGTAGTCAAATTATGTCAGACCTCAGCTGGCATGGATACCCCAATTGGATGGGCTCGTTGTGCGTATTATATGCTAGAGGACTGTGTGCAGTATTGTTGGGGTGTAGTGATGCTCGGGTAGTTATACAATGATATGCATCTATGTCTTTACTGGGATTACCGGAACCTTGGCACAAGGGTCACACTACTGCACATTTGGGCATGGGAGAATATTGGAGTCACGTGATCGATAGGGAGACGGGATGGGAGCCGATGGTTCTCCTATGTGGATAGGTACAAGGGGCTCCTACGCTATCATAGGGTGGGGGTTATGTGTGTAATACCCTAAAAATGGTCATCTAAACTGTGAGCCCCTAATCTCGACAACGTCACCAGGATTTTAACCAAAGAAAATTAAATAAATCTTGAGCACACAATTAATTTCTAAAATCATCAATGTCACATGGCAAAATAATCAACCAATATTAATTAAATATTTATTTAATTAATTAAACCATTCGAAGTAAATCATTTTAAAATAATTATCCTATTTATTTTATTAAATATCCTAGCATATTTAATTAAATAATCAATTTGCCATTAAATCATCAAAAAGAGGAATTAATTGACAAAAAAGAATTAAAATTTGAGAAAAGAAATCAATTGGAGATAATCTTAAAAAACAAGTTAAAAATTGATAAATAATCTCAAAGAAAGCAATTAAATATTAAAATTGAATGAAATAGAGAATAAATCAGTTTTTTCCTGATTTTATCTTAATTTTAGTTCAATTTCCTTTCAAACTGAGAAAAGCATCCAATCACATCAATTCACCTGGATTGTTCTTCCTCTTGGAAAATCTTGACCGCTCATCATCATTTGATCTCAGTCATTGGTTTCTTTATGAATTTTCTATAAATTCAGGTTCTCATCTCTCATTCAAAGATCCTGGAGAATATATTGTTTTTATGTTGTTTTTTCTCTAGGTTCATTGAGAATTTGCATTGAGATATTGCATATTAGTTATTTCATATTGCTTAAATCATGTTAGATTAATCATGCATATCTATATTAATCTTGCATCCATCTAGCTTAAATTCATTCTCATATAGATTAAAAATCCTTCATTTAGGTGTTGTCTAGTCACTGGATAGCTTAGCAATCTGAGAGAAATCTAAACTCGCATCTACTAGAAGGCAATGGGTCGCTTTGTAATGGTTTATTATTCATTGATTATTGATTTACTAACCATGCATCTAATGACTTAATTGAAGTATTGTGTATTCCGGATATAGACACAGGTCCACTTTTCACACACACATTTTTGGCGCATTTCAAATGCAATGACTAGGTTTAGGTTGCATCTCATTTTACATTTCATTCTGCACTTTGTAAATTGAGAGTGATTTCGGTATGGTAACAATGATCTCTTTATCTTCTGAATGAGAGTTTGAAGTATCATCATTTCTAAGCTAAGTGGCCTCTTCTTCATCATTTCTCTAGTCGATTACTTGTGTATTGAGATGTTTATCTGCATACATAAGCATTTTATATTGATTCATACATTCACTATCATTCATGTGCATTCATCTTATTGCATTGAATAAAAAAAAATTTGCACTACTCATTACTCATTTTCCTCCATTTATTTGCATAAAAAAGAAACAAAAACAAACATACATATTCATTTGCATTCATTCATCCATAACAGATATGCATACATATAGAATAAAGCATATAGAAAAGAATCTCATAAATCGATTGACACAAGTACAATGAAGTCAAATCAAGATCTTGTATATATAATATTCAAGTCTCAGGGTACAAAATAATGTCAACTGATATATACAAACTCCCATCAGAGAAAGAATCATAAGGGCTACAAAAAATGGGTGTGTACAAAAAAATCTCTAAGAGCTACACAAAAAGGAAAATCTAGCTCTCTGCCTCTCCCTCATCGCTAGGTGGTGGAGGAGGTGGATCCTGCCTAGGTGCCCGAGCTCCCTCCGATTGAGCCATATACTACGAATATGGTACAACCTACCGCACTACTAGAAATGCTACGCTGCAAGCCGCAACATAATAGGCTGTTCGACTCATCTGATGGAGAACCTCCTGCTGAAGAGCATCTCACTTTGCCCTCATCGCTGTGACCTAATGATCGCGCTCTACCCTGAGCTCCACCACCTAACGATCATGCTCAACTCTGAGCTCAACTACTTGACGATCGCACTATGCTCTAAGCTTAGCTAACTGACGATCCCTCTCTGCTCTAAGATCTACTAGTTGTCGGTCTCGCTTTGCCAGCTATTTCTGTGCTAGTGTCAGCTGTGACTGCACTGCGTCAGACCCCTGATCCCTCACAGGCTCTCCGCCTCCATCTCTGCCTCCATCACCTCCTCCATCACCTCCTCCAGCTCCCCCTTCTCCTCCCTCCTCTGTCGAACATGTCTCGACACTGCTCTCTCCTCCTCTCAACCACCCTCCGCTACCTTCACTCCACTAAGTCTCACCCCAACAACCCCTAGTGATCCACCCTCTCCTCTCTGCTACTGCCTACCACTAGCTGGTACCATGTTGCTGCTAGCACTGAGATCACCACCTGACCGCTTGGAAGCCTTGGCTCTCTGTCCCTGCCTCTGTCCATGTCCCTATCCTCCTGCGGGGGCATCATCCTCTACCTCCTCTATGCGAGGTGCCTGCTCTATTGGATCTGGGAATCTCGGGAATGGATGCTGCTGAAACCAATCCCTATGCTGAGGCAATACCCCTACATCTAAAATATCATCCAGGTAATCCCACCTAAGTCACTGTAACCCAGTCAACTCCTTCATGCCCAAGGCATATGATAGCCTCAGTCCCCATCCCCACCTCTCCTCATCTGCATAACATGCATATGCAGTAAACTCCCACGAGATCCCCTGAGGTCTGCCATACTACCTCATCACTCAAGTAACAACAAAATGCTCAACTAGTGGTACCGATAAGAGGTCGGGTTATGAATAGGTCTCTACACACAACTCTCCAATCATCCCAAGGCTCCAGACCCTTGTAAGGTCTCCATGTGACAACTTTAAGATCATCCAGTTGCCATCTCCAATACTCGGTCTTGCCCAGATAGGGTTGCATCACATATCCAACATATCTATAAACTATGGGTTGTCGTGGATCTCTAGCCTCATCGACAATCATCCTGCATACTAGGAGACGCTCCTAGGTCCATACCTATAAAATCAATACCCCAACAACCATACTCTTCCCCTCCCAGTAGACGATCTCATGCATCTCGCGATACATGTGTGCCAGTATACATAAACCCCATCCTAATCTCTAGGGGTGCTCAACAAGTCTCTCCAACATCTTGCCCCATCTGTATAAAAACCCCTGTTGTCCCCAGTCTGGCATAAGAAAAAAACTGATGAAACCTTCCAAGACCCAAGCCAACGGAAAGTCCTCACTATATCTGGTCATCATCTCATCCCAATTGATCGACCGTGTTAGAATGTCTGCATCATGAAATATCTGCCTCAGGGCTAGAAGGCTAGGATGTTGTGCTGAATCATAATCTACCTTATCCTCAGTAAAAGGAATACAAAGAATCTTGTATACATCCTCAGGAGTGATGGTCATCTCCTCAACTAGAAAATGAAATGTATAATTCTCTGAATGGAACCTCTCCACTAATGCAGTGAGCATGCCGTGATTCACACGGATATCAGGCAACCCGAGAAGATGAGTCAATCTGCACATATCAATATGGGCCCGGTCTATATTTGATAACTAATGCACTAATGTCATCGTAGGTGGATATACACATCTGAATAATACATGGGGTAATCGAACCTACAAAAATAAAACAAAAGATCATTAGGAAACATTCCAAATTAGCCTATAAAGGAAGCAAAACATCATGCAAATCCAACGCCATCAACTGCAAAATCAAAATTTCAAGTTTATGCCTTCAAAAATGCTCACTATTTTCCAAACGACAAAACATTGCAGAGGCAACAACTCGTACGAGTCAGGAATTAGTCTTATACGACAAAGCAGGCTAATACGACACATGACTAGCCTTGAAATGACAAAATGGGCTCTTTCGAACTCGTACGACAGAAGGGTGTATGCAGAATGACAATACTAGTAACTTGAAACGATAAAAGAAAATTAATCAGTTTGTCATACGAGACGGGATCTTGTCTCGCATGACAAAATGAAATTGCTCGACTTGAACATGCCAAAAACATGAAAAATTTAACAAAAAAATTCAAAATTGAAATGAATATCAGGCTTAAGATTGATCACTTATCGCTGGCTCATAGTTCCAAGGTCGATTATATCATCTCTGGTGCTTGAATCAATGCTCATGTGTGGGAATCACCATTTTTCTTCACATAAGGCTTTTTGAATTTTCAAACTTGGAGGGTTAAAATGAATTGAAAATGACACTTTTGCCCCTTATATAGCTAAAACCCTAATTTTTCAACTTGCTCCAATGGACATGAAAATTGTACCCTTAGCTAATTTACGTGTCCTGATTCCATTTTGGGATCGAAATCAAAATTCGAGATCATTCCGCTAGTCAATTTCTAAAATTTGGACTTCACACTTTTCATCAAAAGCTCATTCTTTCTTCAATTTTGTGCTAAATTTCTTGTTAATCAACACTAAATTTTCAAATATTCCTCTGAATCATTGTGCTCAAATCAATATCATCACTAAACAATTGCCTAAAATCATTGCGCAACCCTCGCTATCTTTTGATTTCGCTCCTGAGTGGGCATACTCATGACCTCAAAGTCAAGAATTTCTTTCAAAAATCTTTGTTACAAGTCAAGCAACTAAGCTTCATCAAATCAATCGCTAGGGGCATATCAGTTTTATCGCTTCATATCAAGCTGACATTGTCTTTGTCTGAATCAATCTCTTAATGTTAATCAATTTCATCGCTTTTCATCAAGCTGATTATTCATTTAAAATCAATCAAGGGTTTAAAGACTATCTTTGATCACACACTCAATCTAAGCAGGTGTTCAGTTTCATCGCATTGAATCAAGCTAGACAATTTATCTTTTCTCATCGTATCTTGATCAATCAAGTTCAAGATCAATTTTCTCTTTGCTCACTGTGTCTAGTTCAATCAAGTTCTAGACCAGTAAGACCCGCTTATTGATCAATCAAGTTCAAGTTCGGTATCTTTTCTCTCTATCGTTCCTAGTTCAATCAAGTTTAGGATCAATATCGCTTTAATCAGCTCTGTTCAGCTTCATCGCTTCAAATCAAGCTAAACACCTCACTCTTCATCTATTTGTGATCAATCAAGTTCAGAACTGGTATCTCCTAGACATCAAATTTTGTTTGAACCAATGCGTTTCTTGCACATTAATTCAAAGAGGGGCAAATGTAATACCCTAAAAATGGTCATCTAAACCATGAGCCCCTAATCTCGACAACGTCACCAAGATCCTAACCAAAGGAGATTAAATAAATCTTGGGCACACAATTAATTTAAAAAATCATCAATGTCACATGGCAAATTAATCAACCAATATTAATTAAATAATTCCAAGTAAATCATTTTTAAATAATTATCCTATTTATTTTATTAAATAAATCAATTTGCCATTAAATCATCAAAAAGAGGAATTAATTGAAAAAAAAAGAATTAAAATTTGAGAAAAGAAAGCAATTGGAGATAATCTTGAAAAACAAGTTAAAAATTGATAAATAATCTCAAAAAAAGCAATTAAAACAATTAAATATTAAAATTGAATGAAATAGAGAATAAATCAGTTTTTTCCTGATTTTATCTTAATTTTAGTTCAATTTCCTTTAAAACTGAGAAAAGCATCCAATCACATCAATTCACCTGAATTGTGCTTCCTCTTGGAAAATCTTGACCGCTCATCATCATTTGATCTCAGCCGTTGGTTTGTTTCTGAATTTTCTATAAATTCAAGCTCTCATCTCTCATTCAAAGATCCTGGAGAATATATTGTTATTATGTTGTTTTTTCTCTAGGTTCATTGAGAATTTGCATTGAGATATTGCATATTAGTTATTTCATATTGCTTAAATCATTTAGCTTAAATATTCATATATTGCTTAAATCATGTTAGATTAATCATGCATATCTAGATTAATCTTGCATCCATCTAGCTTAAATCCATGCTCGTATAGATTAAAAATCCTTTGTTTAGGTGTTGTCTAGTCACTGGATAGCTTAGCAATCTGAGAGAAATCTAAACTCGCATCTACTAGAAGGCAATGGGTCGCTTTGTAATGGTTTATTATTTATTGATGATTGATTTACTAACCATGCATCTAATGACTTAATTAAAGTGTTGTGTATTCCGGATACATATACAGGTCCACTTTTGACACACACAATGTGGTATTGGAGGCACATCTTTGACGAGATGATGGTTTTTTATTGGTGCTTGTACATGGATAGCGAGTAGTGGTGAGGTAATTGGCAACTGGCTTGGGCGCAGAAAAAGTGTTGGTTATTTGGCAGATCTGTATATGTGATTGAGCACTACGCGTCGCACAGGGTGATAAGATAACTTGGGCAGGTTCGGGATATAGTCGTCCATGAGAGGCTATATCTACGGATTACACGAGAGGCTATATCTGCGGATTACACAAGAGGCAGGGGTTTGGGGGTAGGTAGTGGGACCATTGGAGGTTCGCATTAGGTGGGAGACAATATAGATGGTTACATGGGATGAGTGACTGCAGGCAGGAGACAATCTAGGCTGCATAGGTGCATATACCTGCTGATGGGAGGCCCATAGGCCATGTAGACTGACTATACCAGGTGTATTAGAGGAGGATGAAGTACGAACCTCAGTAGATGAGGTAGTAGGGGGAGAGGAGGATGGTCTAGTGGAGCAAGTGACAATAGGGGGAGGAGGGGGATAGAAGCAGAGACAAGGAGGACCTAGGAGGTAGAGGAGAGGAGGGAGGGGAGGAAAATGGGTGTCTCGGGTAGAGGTACCATTACAGGTGCAACCACCAACAACACAAATCAATGAGATGGATGTAGAGGAGGAGGGAGGGGAGGATACGCCAAAGCCCATTGATATTCCTAATATACAGGTACATGGACAAGTGCAAGTACAGGTAGGTGGGGTCTCGCAGGAAGAGTATGATAGGGTGGTTAAGGAGAGGGATGGTGTGAGGGAGAGAGAGAGGAGATTGGAGGAGGAGCTGCGAGGGAGGGATGCCACGAGGGGGAGGACTGGGAGCCTTGAGGAGGATTTGAGAGTTGAGAGGGCCACGGCAAACAACTTACAGTCAAAGGTGGTCCGATAGACCAGGGAGGTGGATGACCTAAGGGAGAGCCTACAGAAAGCCCTGACAGAGGTCTCAAATTTGTGACATGAGAGGAACGAGTCCGAGACACTCTTGGAGGAGGCGCAAAGTGGTATTCCATCTCACAGATGAGAGAAGAGTTAGAGAGAATGTTTGATTAGCTAAAGTCACTTTGCGGTTAGTTGAGTAGGGTAGAGATAGATGTGGTGACACTGTGGGGTGAGAGGGATGTGGCGAGGCAGATGCTAGAGCCAACAAGGCTCATACAGGTATTTGTTGATGTCGTCATGAGACAACAACGAGAAAAAAGACTAGCCCGTGAGGCCCAATATTACAAGGATTTATACTATCAGGTTGTGCCAAGAGACCAGTGGGCACCTTCCTATGCAAAGGGCGCCCAATCTCACAGGACTCAGAGTCGCTAGTCAGGTACCTCTATAGGGATGAGGGCGCCATGACCTCTAGGTGGGCCCTCAGGTTGAGAAATAGGGCCAAGTGATGGAGAGAGCACGTGATAGTGCTCTAGATGCATGTGGCATATTATTTTTGACCCTTCAGGGATTATATCAATGTATTTTGATATGACACATTTTTTTGATATATATGTGTAAAGTGGAAAATTGGATCCTAGTGACTCCCCACCTAAGAGAGAGAAAGGAAGCCACTAGGATGATTTTCACTTGGGAAGAACTTTGCATTCAAAAGAGGGGTTGAATCCACTAGATCCAAATCCGAGGGAAACAAGGATGTGAATTCTGAGTGGATTGCAAGTGGTTGAAGTGTGATTTACCCTCTTTTGTAAATGAGAAATTTGACTTGTTGACTATGTGGAAAAGGGAGAAGAAATGAGTGAAATGAGGAGCTACCAGTTCGAGATCACATTGTAACTTTAGATATAAGCTAATTAAATTGATGCATATGTGCCCTACAAATTGAGAAAAGTCATTGGGACCATGGCAGGGATTGTACATGGTCCACCAAAAAATCCGTGAAACGAAAAGGGTTCTTCCATCTCTGCAAATGAAGCCCAAACCTACAATTACAGTTGCGCACTTGCAACCTAGACACAGAAAAGAGAAGAAAGGGGGGTTGTGGATAGGGGTTTACCTCAGTCAAACCCCGGTTGAGGAATCAACCTGGAAAGAAGTAATTACAAATGCTTGAATGTAAACAATGGAGATGTATACCTTGTAGATCTGCAACTTATTGATGATGATTGCTTTGCTTCTTGACTGTAGCCACAAATGTTGTATGAAAATGGCATGTAACATGACAAAACCCTAACGCACACACATGCTTGGAAATGAATGTTGTAATGTTGCTCCAATGGATGAATGAAGAAGACTTGAATGCATGACTGTTTGATGATGACCTTGAAATCTTGTATCTTCTCCCTATGCTCTCTATTCTTCCTTGAATGAGGGTATTGAATTCCCTTTTATACATGCCTTAATGATTAATTTTCAACCACCAAAGGCCGACAAAGAGGAATAAAAAACCTCGAAGACAAGAAATGCATAGGATATCAGGAAGCCCGCACATAGGACCACCCTAAGAGGTGGAGACAGGGGCGCCATGCCCCTGTCCTGCCCTATTTTGGGGCCCGGACAGGGTCTAAAGCAGACACAAGACATGAAGGGGGAAGAGTGAAGGATTTAAAATGCAGAAATAGGTCTTGGTTAAGGAAGGAGATGTCGTCGCCAAGGTGAGGACTCCAAATGTGGTTAAAATTGCAGGGGTCACAATTTTATGACACTAGAATATGAGATGGGATTTTGGCAGCACATATGTATGCTTATAGACTTTATTATGGACTTTTATTATTATTTAATTATGTGATGGTTGATGACTATTATGAGATGATTATGTATATGATGAATATGATCTGACCTATTTGTGATGCAGAATGGATGATTATGAGATGTATGTATGCATTTGTTATTTATGATGTCGCTAACATGTTTGTGGATGCAGGATGCATGTGGATGATGTATGCCTATATGATATGCAGTTTTTAATTTTTTGTGTTTATGATGGTGTATATGCTATGATGTGATGCAAATGAATCTGATATACATATATTAATGCTTCTAAAAATGAAATGTATCTAGAATGATAAATGCCCGAATGATTCTATAATGAACGTGATAATGGTATGTAACTAAATGAATGCAGAATGCTGTAATGTTCCATGTGATGGAATGAAAACCCTTATTTAGCCACTAAAAGGATTAAAAACCAAAATAGTGTGGCAAATTGATGACTTACATGACCATTCGCTAAAAAATTAATGTTTTGAATGGGATCCTATTTCATGCTCCTAAGATGTAATGTACTTAAAATGCAACATGATGTGCCTAAATGGGATTATTTTCAAATGTTTTATAATTAATGGTGTAATTATTAATGATTGCAGCACTACATGAGATACTAATGTTTGAATGGGATTTAATCAAACTTACATCAGTATTTATTATGACCCTAAAATGTAATGCATATAAAAATACAAATGTTAATGAAGATGTGCGAAAATAATGTAATGATATGATAATGCAACTATATGATAAAAATGATAATGATAATGTAAATCTATAAAAATGATAAGTATGTATGAAAATGAATAATGCAAATGAGCATGATAATGAAAATGAATGACACAATTTTGATAATACATAAGGTGCCCCTAATGATAATGATGAATGCAAGTGATTATTTTTAGAATGTGTCAACCATAATACAATGATATAGGACCAGATAGAAGAAATGAAGAGATAAATAAATTAAGGTCTCCAAAATGCATGGATGCAATGAGCGAATGAATGGAGATGGAGGGATTTTTTTGTTGTGCGTATGTGGAGAGCAAACCTAGTTTTGATATTGCCAAGGATGATCTACACCACTGATTAAAGGAATCAACATGTTGTGAAAATCTGAGGCATGGACTGACTCTCAGACAATAGGTAAACCTTGCACACAACCGTGCAAACACCATATAGATGTAGATACATAGTTGTAGGTTCATGCAAGAAAACCATGAAACACGCCATACCACAAAGACATGCCCCAATGTACACCCACCCAAAACATACCAAGGTATAGAATGATCCTGGCAGTCATAGATAGGAGTATTCATAGGAAAAAATGATGCAAATCAAAGCAATAGACCAAATCATGCAAACAAAATGCACAAGGCCAACTAACATATCTTGCTAAGATTAGGACTTAGGATTATGGATACACTGCCGAACATGGGAAGGATGTATCCCAATGGGCACGAGTAACTAATGGGACTGAATAGGCAATAGAGTAGGTGGTATGGACATATGTATGCAGATGTGGTGCTGACTGCAAAGATTCATTTAAGCTCATGTGGATGAGTTCCCAGATGATGCACAAGTCAAGAAGAAGCTCAAGCTCAAAAAGTGGGGGTTAAGATCAGTGTATTGGGATGGAAGCTCAGTGTGATGGGCGGAAATCTCAAGCTAGTGGGATGAAAGATTAGTGTGCTAGGGGGATCCTTATTCATGGTTGGGACAAAGGCTCATCATCTCATGAAGATACAAATAACCTTGATATCCGTTGGTGAGGTGGTGAATGTTTATGCAATGGCGTGGACTAAAAAATGGACGAGACAATTAGTTGTAAGCGAGCAAGGGGAATGGGATGGAGGGTCACAGGATTTTCTTATAGAATGAAGGAGACAACCGGCTACAAGAAAAGGAGAGGAAATCATGGTGAATCAATGTGGGAGTCATCCTACACAGATGCCCTTATAAGTAAAGTTATACAATCCTCATCATTGTTGGGCTACGAAAGACATCAAAATATTCGATTTTTATTATGGAATATGGGAATCGGGTGGGTGGGTGGGTGGGAGGAAAACAACATGTCAGATTATTCATTTTATGAAATATAGATAATGGGGGGAAATGGGAGGTAGTGGAGGATCACATAATGACTCCTGTCACGTCATAGCATTTGAGACAATGAATTTGACTGATTGAATCATGTCAACTAATTTTGTAAATTTAAATTGGTCATCTCCATAGATGAGCACTTGGTAACTGCATCTAAGATTATATGGATATCGGGCAGGTGTGTGGGGAAAGGATAAGGTGTGAAGTGGAATTTGGTCGCGAACACTATAAAAGTGGCAAAACCACGAGGCTAGGGGGGTGTGGGGATTAAAAAGCTAATTTGTCTGAGTAGGCGATGGATCTAGCTTATTTGCCTTGATGCATGACAACCGATTTTCACCAAGGTACTTGCCTATAGCACCACAATGTGGTTTTCACTGATGGACAAATTTCTTTTCTTTTCTTTTTCCATTTTTTCATTTTTTTGTATTTTTCTTGATTTTTATTTATTAAAACTAGTGAGCTTTGAGGACTATTTATAAAATCTCTTCAAGTGCATGATGTTCATAGGCTCATCCAAGGGTTCAACTTTGGGAGTGGCCAACTGATAGGCACCTGGTCCATATTTTGTAGTGATCACATATGGTCTAAGCTAATTAGGCTCAAACTTGCCTTTCTTTTCACGGTCCTATAGATTTTTCTGATTTTCCATAAGCACAAGATCACCAATGTCAAATTCTCGGGTTTAGACCTTCTTGTTATAGCTCAACCATAGGTGGTTCTGATATACCCAGAGGTGATTTAAGGCCTTGAGGCACCTTTCATCTAGCAGTTCAAGCTCTTGTAGCTTGACGAATTTGTATTCCTCATTGGGGAGGATGTTCTGCAACGAAACCCTTAGTGATGGGATCTCGATCTCAAGGGGTAGGACAACTTCAGAACCAAAGACTAGGGAGTATGGGGTGGCTCCTATGTGTGTGCAGATACTTGTGCAGTAGGCCTAGAGGGCGGGATGGAGTTGCAAGTGCCAATCACAAACAACTTCATTAACTAGCTTTTTTAGGATTTTGATGAGGTTTTTATTTGAAGCCTCAACTTGATCGTTACCTTGCGGGTAGTAGAGTGGAAAAGAGGTGTTGAATGGAAAACTTCTGACAAATTTATTTGACATCTTGATTCTTGAATGGTATGCCATTATATGTGATGATTGATTCCATATTGGCGGATGAGGTAATTCAGGATGAACTTAGAAATTTGTTTTCCAGTGGTGAAGGTGAGGAGCATGGCCTCCACCCATTTGGTGAAGTATTTAGTGGTAGTTATTATGAATTTGTGGCCATTGGATGAGGCGAGATGGATTTTCCCTATGAGAACGAGCCCCCACTGAGAGAAGGGCCAGTGTGTAATGAACGATTGGGAATCCTAAGAAGCTGCATGAATTTTGTCGCCATGTTTCTGACAAGGGACATATTTCTTCACATAATGATATGTGTCTTCTTCCATTGTAGGCCAATAGTATCTCGTGTGCAAGAAATTTTTAACCAATGTGAGGTAGCTTGAGTGTGCTCCATAAATACCTTCGTGCACTTCTTGTAGTGCCCATTCAACATCTTCTTTGTGTAAAAACCTTAGGAGGGATCCATCAAAATGCCTTCAAAAAAGGGTGTCACCAAGGATAGTGTAGCGGGCGTAGAAGCGGATGAAGGTTTGTTGTTGAGTTTTAGTGAGGTGGGGAGGGATGATATTTTCTCAAAGATAATTGAAGGTTTCTTGGTACTAAGGGGAGTAAGAACCAATGAGGACACAAACCATTTTAGATTCAGGGATGTCGTATGCTAGAATAAGGAGTTGCTCCACCAAGAACTCACACTTTTGACTATTAGCCAACATTTAGAGGAGGGTAGCGATTGTAGCCATAGCATCAATAGCACGATTGTTTTCTCTCAGAATCCAATCAAATTGGATGAGAGTGAAATGTTATTTGAGGTCTTCTACCATGCTGCAATATGGGAGTAGCTTGTCATCTTTTGTTTGATATTCATCATTTACTTGTTTTATGACAAGTTGGGAGTCACCATAAACTTGTAGCTCATTAATATTTCATTGTATGGGAAGACAGAGTCTAGTGATGAGAGGCTCATACTTTGCATTTTTGTTAGTGCATGCAAAGGCAATCTTATATGACTTTGGGATAAAATCTCCTTGAGGTGTCACAAGTAGAATTTCTACCCTTGATCCATTCTACGTGCAAGAGCCATCAAAGTACAACTACCATTTGGTGGACGTGGAGACAATCATAATCGAGTCATCTGGAAATTTTGTTATAAGGGGGTGATTGCCTTGAAGAGGAGCATCAGCTAATTTATCTGCTATAATTTTTCCTTTGATTGCTTTCTGATCCACTTACTTAGTGTCAAATTCACTCAATAGCATGACCCATTTTGTATTTCTTCCAATGAGAGCAACTTTGGATAACAAATATTCGAGGGGGTCAATTTTGGCGATCAACTTAGTCTTGTTGTTGATCATGTAGTGTCTTAACTTATGTGTGTTGAATACCAATGCAAGGAAATCTCTTTCTATAGGGGTATAATTGAGCTCATATCCTACAAGTGTACAATTAATATAGTAGATTCTACGCTCTTTACCTTGGTCATCTGTTTGTGCTAATAATGCCCCCAGTGCCACTATAGTTGTTGATATGTATAAAAGAAGAGGTTGTCCCTAGATAGGAGGCATCAAGATCAGAGGAGAAGCCACATATTCTTTGATTTTATCAAAATCCTTTTGACAAAGACAATCCCACTTGAATTTGGTATCCTTTCTCAGAAGATGTGCAAATGGGGGACACTTATCTGCTAACTGCACAATGAATCTTCAGATGGACTAGAATTTCCCTTGTAAGTTGCATAGCTGTCTGAGTGTCCTGGGTGGAGGCATTTCTATTATAGCTTTTACTTTTGCGGGGTCCACTTCTATGCCTCTACGAGATACTATGAACCCAAGGATCTTTCCTAATGTGACTCTGAAGACACACTTCTTAGGATTTAGGTGCAATTTATGTTTTTCCAATCTCTCAAAAATCTACCTCAGGATTGGAATGTGTTCATTTCTTGTTTTTGACTTGCTGAGAAGATCATCTACATAATCTTCAATTATCTTGTCCAAGAGATCATGAAAATTATTTGTCATTGCATGTTGATAGGTTGCTCTTGCATTCTTAATGCCAAAAGGCATGACCTAATACCCTAATGTACCCCAAGGTGTTGTGAATGTGGCCTTGTGTTGATCTTCTTCTGTGATGCGGATATGGTTGTAGCTAGAAAATATGTCCATGAGGGAAAGAATTTCATGCCCTATTGTCAAGTCCACAATCATGTCAATGTTAGGCAAGGGAAACTCATCTTAAGGGCATATGATTTATTCAAATCTCTGAAGTCTGTGTAGATTATAATGCCCTCGATAGGCTTGCTGACAGGAACATTGTTGGAAACCCATTCAGGATAATCAATGGGTCTGATGAAGCCAACATCCAACATTTTTTGTAGTTCTTCTTTAACTAGGAGGGCAATTTGAGGATGCATCTTGCGTAGTTTCCACTCGACAGGTTTAGCATCTAGATGAACTGCAAGATTGTGTACCACCAAGTCAAGATCAAGGCTTGAAACGTTAGCATATGACCAAGAGAAATTGATTTATGTTTCTTTTAGAAATCTTATAAAATTCTGCTTCTCTTGATTAGTGAGTGACTTGGCGATGAGTACATTCTTTGGTGTTTCTTTTGTGCCCATATTGATTGTTTTAGTTTCCTCAATGAGTAGAGGGGACTTTTCCTATTGCGAGGGAACCATAGTAGGGAGGACCATTCCCACATCCTCAAGCACCTGATCCAGGTTTTCACTTGAAGATGTGTCCTTTATTTTTACTTTTTCCATGTCCGGAGGTGCCTCAGAAAGGTTTTCATTAGGGGACTTCTGATTTTTCTTTTTGTTTTCATTTTTGCGACTGAGGGAGTTGACCTGACTACCAAAGTAAGCTTCTGGATAAAGTTGAATTCCATTGATAGATGTGTGGTCCTCAAGATCTTGCATGTTAAGTAATTCTATAAGAGCATCGTCATTGGCACAAATGTCCAAAACAGGTGGTCCTCATCGATCCTCGTCAATGAGTTCGGGATGGACAAGCTTAAGTTCATATGAAGTGGGAGGGGTGATGGGGGTGATAGTGTTTACATGGGCGTCATGAAATATGTCGTCGAGGTATTCGAAAGGCATTTCATGGAATTCCTCTTCATCAGAATCTTCGACTTCAGTAGGAGGATCTGGCTGGACACCAGCGATAGTGATCTTAGGTCTTGGAGAGAAACCCAAGCCTCTATTGTACTTATAAGAGATTGGAGAGGGGTGATTTTATACATTTTTCTTCTGGTCCAAGACTATGTCCTTTGTAGCCCATCTTATCTACCGTGGCAGACTCTTTTGTATATATTTGTTTTGGGATATTTGTTGGTTCTTCATCTTCTTCTCGATACAACCAAGAGGTAACACTAGTTTCCAAACTTTCCTCATCAAGTGGGCCCCACTTTTGGAAGGTAGTTTCTTTGCATTTGATAGTGGGTTTATCTTATTTCTTGATTTCCTTTGGCTCACCATATGAGTTAGGAGAGGGTGAGAGTTGACCCACATAGAGAGCATTTTGCAGGGTATACTCTCCATAGCCATTATCAATAATTTTGACCTTGTTCTCAGGTTTGGATGAGGTGGATACAACATTGAAAGGATCAGATGGGGGAAGAGAAGAAGGCCTATTGAGTGGGCAATGGTAGGGGTGCTTCCCTTCAAGAAGTTTACAATATTGAAATGGTTTTGGATCTGCACGGATGGTAATTTCTCTACCATTGAATGGAAATTTAAGGCATTGCTGGTAGGTGGAGGAGACGACTTGAATGGAATGGATCCATGTACGACCAAGAAGGATGTTGTAGTCACATAAATCTGTCCACTTAATTAAATGAATACTTAGTATTTATTTGATTATTTAACCATCAATTAATGAATTAATTAAAGTAATATTTAATTAATTCATCTTAACCCTCTTCTCCTATTAATTAAATAAATTATTCAATTTATTTGATTTAATTCACTTAACCAAATTCAGACCATTAATTAAATAAATAAATCATATTTATTTAATTAAATCTTCTCTCACATTTAAATAAATTAATATTTATTTAAATCCCCCAAAATCCCACCTCTCACATTTAAATAAATTAACATTTATTTAAATCACCTTTATCCTCTACCCACTTGCATTTTCCTACAAATGCAAGTTGCACAATTATTTTAAATAAATAATTTATTTAAATCACCTTTATCCTCCACCCACTTGTATTTTCCTACAAAAGCAAGTTGCACAACTATTTTAAATAAATTATTTATTTAAAATCCTATTTATCCTCACCCATTTGAAACCTTTAATGGTTTCCCTTAAAGTATTCAAACTTGATGGCTTTAAAGTCTTCAAACTTGATGGCTTCCTTCTATAGTCTTCTTAAGACTTTAATGGTTTTCCTTAAAGTCTTCAAGCCTTTAATGGTTTCCCTCAAAGTCTTCAAGCATTTAAATGCTTTATCTTCATTTTCTCATTTAAATAAATTAATATTTATTTGAATATTTATCCAAATGCAAATTACACCATTTAATTGAAATAAATGATTTTATTTTAATTGAAAATACCAAAATTTCTCCCACTTGCATTTTCCTACAAAATCCACTTGTATGCCTAAACCCCTTCTAGATTCTTCTAAACCCTTCCTAATTAGCCTAATCCATCCCCTAAATATTGTCACATTCCTAAGCAAATTGGAGTCACTTCTCAAAGACTCCAAAGTCTTTGAAAAGCAATTAATGCTTTGTGTGTTCAACAAATTAACTCTCAAAGTCTTGGATAACCTTTGAAAGCTTCCAACCTTCAACCACTAAATGGCTCAAAGTCTTTGATAACCATTGAAGGCTTTCAACCTTCAACCACTTAATCCCCAAAGTCTCCAATAACCATTAATGGTTACCTCAAACCCTCCCACATGGTTAAAACATTTGTTTTGACTCAACCTCTACCCAACCCAAGGGTCTCATCAAGCCTTTAATGCTTTGACCATGATTATCTCTTAATCATTTGCACAAAGGTTTATCCTTGCATTAACTCCTAATCCAGTGGGTAATTCTAATTTAGGCTTGACCCTTACCTTCTAGATAACCATGAGGTCTCCTCAGACATTTAATGCCTCCAACCTCTTCTCTCAACCCAATCTTATGTTGACACTTGTCACCATTTCATTGGTGCAAATTGTGCACATGGATCCCCAACTTTCAAGCTTGACCCTTGATTAAACCTTTCAATCCTGGCCATCCATTGCTCCATTTTTCCTATAAATAGAGCCCATTCCTTCATAATCCAGATCCTGAAAACTTGTAAGCATTTAGACTATAGCCATTTTAGAGAGCATTTAGCATAGCATAACTAAATCTTTTCTTTTGGTTAAAACACATCATTCTAGCATAAAAATTAGCTTTTTATTTCACATTTAGAGCTATTCTACAATCTCAATCCTCCATAAGCATCCATAGTGCAAAAAGCTGCTGAGAGCTACACTATTTTGGAACTTGGAGAGGAGAGGAACAAGGGAGAAAGAACTAATGTCATGTTAAGAGATAGTTGGAGATATCTCATTGTCTTACTTCTTTAGTTAGATATATTTAGCATGTTTTTAGTGTCTCCTTTGGAATGCCTTCATTGTGTTTGGTTTTTAGATTGATTAACTCTAACATCTTGTGTGTTTTATGTTGTTTGATCTTAAACTAACAATCTTGTGCCATTTAGGAGGGCATCATTTGGTGAACCCGACGTGAATCGAACACGCAACCTTCTGATCTTCATTTTTGAAATTAACATTTTTCTTGTTGAAATTGCCACATAGGTCGTGCTTCGGCGCTATTGAACGCGTTTTAGCGCTATTGAAAAATTTCTTTTAGCGCTATTGACCATAAAGTAGCGCTATTGAAAATGTTTCAGCGCTATTGGAAACATTCTAGCGCTATTGTCACAGTTTCAGCGCTATTGACACACTTCTAGCGCTTTTGTCTTCTCGGATTTTTCTCTTCTTTCAGCGCTACCGTTTAAATTAGCGCTTCTGCTCATGCAGACTAGCGCTATTGCATGAATCAGCGCTTCTGCAAAAACACAGACTAGCGCTATTGCAACAGAACGTTATAAAAAAAAGGCCTTGTAACCAATAAATTTTTTTTTTTTTAGGCTTGTGGGAGGTAGAATATATATGGAATATAACATTTAAGTATAAGTGACATTTCCTCTTATCTTTTCTCTTTCTTATACTTTAAGTTATATTCCATATATACTTTCAGGATGTTTGAGAGGGGTTTCAGACCTCTAGGAGTTGAAATGCAAAATCTAGTTTTTGGAAGATCCTCCAAATTTCAGACTTAGTCAAATTTCAGGGCATTTCAGGATCAGGATTTGTAAAATTTGTAACCGAAAAATCAAAAATTAGGCTTGTGGAAGCCCCCCTTTGAGCATTGATTTTATTAACTTGTTTCTTTTCTTTGTGCAGGTTAACAACACAACAAAAAAATCACAAATTTTTTTTTATTTAGTGCTTAAAAAGAACTTAAAAACACAAAAAAAAAAATAGTTTCATTGTTTTTTTAGTTAGGGATACATTTTGGTTTTGGTGCTTAAAATCAACCAAACAAACTTTATTTCTTGCATCAATTGGGACTTAAAAATCACAATCCACACTTCAAATTTTTGGTGCAAATAAAATACACAAATCCACTTGTCTTCATTCTTGGCAAAAACAAATTTTCCTTCATGCAATCGTGTTTTTCATTAAAGTTGACCAGGATTTCAAATTCTAGATTACAAAACACATTGCCTTTGAAGTTAAAAAGAACACCATGGCTGTTGGAGCAACATCTCCAAATAGTTAGATCACATTTGCAAATGCTGGATTAAAAGGAACAAGTGTTTTACGTGTTTGGCACGCTTGTGCACAAAAAAAGTCAGTCGAGTGGTCCTACTTCTAACACACACTATCCTCTCCCTTGGCTCTCGTGGTCCTAGGTGCAAGAGAAAAGTGTTAGTAACGCTCAAATTTTATCTTTTTAAGAGAGGCCTGCCAAGGGATCGATACTCTTGGGAACGACCTCGAGCGGTAAATCCTTCGAGCCGCTATAGAAATCAGGTGAGAGCGAAAGCTGTAGCCTTGGGTATAGCTGTTCCTACAGTGTAACTGGCCGAAAGGACAAATGGGCCCCACCACCAGTTACAAGGCTCTTAAGTGAGTCACTGCAGAATGAACTTATGTCCAAAGCCATCGAACATGACTAAACACCTTTAAGTAGTAGCCCACCTGTTCTATTGATTGAGGATATTTGAGGTATAATTTAGTGCAAGAGCATAGATGGTTTTGCTCCCAAGATACTCACCATACATATTTCCTTGAGTAGAAACATAGCTTTTTGAAAAGTCACTTGTGGCTTGATAAAAGTGGTGACTCCCCCATCATAGGGATCATCTATTTGTTATGCTCGTGCAAGACTTAGTATATCACATCCTTACCTGCCATGGCGGGATTCATAAGGTATGTAGTACCAAAGTCGAAGAAATATCAAGATGTGGGCTAAATTTATCACAACTGGCCATTTGACCTTAGGGATAAAAAGTGTTTGAAGTGTGTTCGTTTTACAGACCTAGTGCGAATTGAGCCGACTTCAGGCTTTGGAAATACACCTTAAAATAAATCTAAAGGAAGGGTCAAAAACAAGTCCAAGGATTGGGTTGATCTAGACCCATACTCATTTGTGCCTTTGAGGCTACAATCTTGTGTTTGTGTGCTTGCTTTGTTTTCTTGTCAAGGAAAAATCAGAAAATCACTTTCAAAAACAAAGTACTCATCCAACATCTGTCAACACAACCAAAAATACCAAAAACAAAGTGCAAACAACACAGAGTCACAACTTTTATGACCATTCTTCACATCTTGCGAAAGAAGAAGTGTCATCAGAATATTACCTTGAAAAGAAGACCATTAAGCTCAAAGGCTTTAATCAAAAGGAGGAAATTCTTCTATCTCAATAGACAAATCTTTGTCTCACATAGAGTCTTTCTACATCGCATGCGTCTATACCTTCAAGGTAAAACAAACGAATTTGATTCTGAATCATTAAACCGCAGAGCTTTTATGCAATATAGAGCTCTGAGTTATCACAAAAATCAAGGAGGAAAGATTAACCCCAAATTCTTCCCAAACATCTGTATCACCTACAACACAGCTCGAGAAGTGCCACCAACGCCCGAAAGGGAAGAGATAGAGTTTGTCCCGTTTGTGACACAAAGTTTTTATTGAAGTTGAAAATATTTTTCATCCATCATCTCATTCATACATCATCACTTCATCATCAATTCATCCCAAAGCTCTCAAAACATTAAAAGGTTCTTGTCCCAAGATTCCTTTTTAGATATTGCTTGAAATCAAAACACATCACATCACTTTTTAGATTGTTTCTACATCTAGGATAAGCTCATCCTAAGAGACACATCTACACAGGTTAAAACTAGTTCATGAGTGAATCCTCTCATTACTAGGTAGTCAAAATCTATAACACATCTCAGATTTATCTACACCTTATCACATCCAAACTTATCAAACAAACAAGCAATTCAAAGAAAGGAATTTCGGTTACATCTACCTTAAAAGTGCTAGAGATCCCCATACAACACAAATCACCGACCATCAATTTTTCATTTCATCACCAACTCATCATCATCTTCAATCAACTTCAAAACCAAACTTATAAACAAAATGGCTCAAACCCGATCACGATCAAGGCAACGAGAAATGGAAATTGAGGAAGAAGAGGACAACCTCAATGAATTTCAAGAGGCACTTGGAGGAAATGGGAATGATGAAAACCCAAGTACACCCACTCCTTCAACAATTGAAAGGGTTCAGCATAACCCTCATTTTAACAGATTATTTGATGAAATACTAAGGAGCAATGCGGATGCTCACTTTTTAAGACTCGCTCAAGAAGGAGCCAAACTCCCCTCAGACTTTGATCTTGCCCAATTAAGACAAGCATCAGAAAGACAAAGTCGCCATGAGGAGGAAAGACGTAGAGATCCCATCAGATATAACATCCCTCGAGGTAACCCACCACCTCCTCCTCCAAATGAAATGGAGATGTTGCGGCAACAAGTCGAGAATCTCGCCCAACAACTTCATAGTGGTGTTAGGACCAATCAATTCTCACTTAACGACATCTGTCCCTATCCGTTTGATAGGAATCTTTATATGCCACCCTTTCCACGCGGGTTCGAAACACCAAAATTCGAAAAATATAGAGGAAAGGGAGATCCCCGTGATCATGTCCGAGAATTTCATTCCGCTTGTCTCGAAGTCGCTTATGAGGACACATACCTAATGCGCCTTTTTCCCCAAAGCTTGGGAGGAACAACCACATCATGGTTTTCCCGACT
The DNA here is from genome assembly GCF_030272615.1 of Cryptomeria japonica. NCBI lineage: Eukaryota > Viridiplantae > Streptophyta > Pinopsida > Cupressales > Cupressaceae > Cryptomeria > Cryptomeria japonica. The sequence goes on from NC_081411.1 coordinate 685,884,307, forward strand.
ACCAGGTGGCATAAGAACATTTGAGGAACTCATCCAGAAGTTCCTATCTCATTACTCTTATAATATTGAACGCAACATCACCATGGCTGATCTATGTAACACCAAACAAAAACCAGGTGAATTATTCTCAGTATTCCTGCAACGATGGCGCCAAATGTCTAGCAGACGTTCTCTTTAGTTACCTGAACGAGAACTAGTGGAAATTTTCATTTCCAACTTAAACGAAGAAATGGAATTTCACCTGGATGTCAAAGACACAGATTCTTTTAACGATATGATCACCAAAGGTATAAAATGTGAAAGGGCACTCATCAAAAAAGGACTCATCAAAATCTTTAATGAACCCAAAGATGGTCCTCGCCCGCGCTTCAATAGCGATAAACCGAACTTCTGGAACAAGAATAAGAATATCGTTAACGATGGAGTTGTGGATGCTCGGACTGTCCAAAATGCACAACCTGTGGTTCGGTTTGCAGGACAAAATCCTCCACCTCAAAATAACACAAATGTTCTTCCTAATCAAGGTCGCATCACATCTCAGGATGAACCAAGACCTCGTCCACAAAAACAAAAACGCACATACACTCCCTTAGGGGAACCCATTGAAACAGTGATGCGACAACTCATTTCTCAGAATTTGATCACTCTACCTAAGTTATCAAATTACGAGCCTCAAGTCAAACCGGCATGGTGGAGAGATACTGAACATTGTGAGTTCCATCAAGGAAGAGGACATAAGACAAGTAATTGTCATCGATTGAAAGATCTCATTCAGGATCTTATTGACCGAGGAGAAATTGAAATTGAAGGACATGACCCAAAAACAACCAATAATGATCATCAAATGTTCAAGAATCCACTTCCATCACAAGATCAAAGGGGTCCTTCCACTTCCAGACGAGGTCCTGATACCACTGATTATACGCAGGCTGCGTATAATTACACTGTCAATCACCTGTATGATGCCAGTGAACAAATTGCAACCATAACCTTCAAAAATCCCACCTCAAATTGCAATGTTGTTACGCGTCGCGGCAAAGTTACCATCAAGGCAGCTCCACAAGGCACCACCTCCATCCCAAAGCAGTACAATCTTGTGGAACAATTAGACAAAACCCCTGCGCTTATATCCATCTTGGAGCTTTTGCGTCTGTCACCCTCTCATAAAACAATCTTGGATCAAGCACTCCAAGAGGCGTCAGTCCCTGCAAACCTAAACACGGACCAATTTCAAGCCATGGTTGGAAGTCTAAAGTCATCACCTTGTCTCACTTTTTCTGAAAGTGACAACTCTTCCTTCCAGCAACCTCATAACGCCTCACTCCACATTGAAGGCTTTGTCAACCAACACAGGATCAAGCGAGTCTTGATTGATAATGGAGCAGGCCTAAACATTTGCACACTACAGTTGGTCACAGCATTGGGATATGCAATAGAATCAGTGGATCCTCGTAAGAAGATCACCATCAAAGCCTATGATGATGCAGAGCGTTCATCCAAAGGAGCTGTGGTACTACCAATCCGAGTGGGCCCTGTGGTAAAGCATATCATTTGTCAGGTTCTGGACCTTCCTCTGCCATATAATCTATTATTAGGGAGACCTTGGATACATGCCATGCAAGCTGTTCCATCTACCTACCATCAATGTATCAAGTTCCCACATAACGGGGTCGAGATCACAATCCTAGGCGATGCCAATCCCTTTGCATTTTGCCATAATATCAGCCATCAACCAGAGATTACTGTTCCTAATAATAGGGAAGCCATTTCCTCCACATCATATATAAGTCCCGCCTCTCTTGCCAGTTCAAACACCCCTATACCCAAGCAAGAAAAGCTTAAGATGAAAGTCGCAGAGGAAGGTCCTGGAGAATACAACTTGAGTCAGCTCTTTTGTGTGGGACAAATGCCCACTTCTCCTAGAACACATGGTAAACCACAACAGTTGCTTCAGCAACCACTAATCACGCCAGCATGTGCCTTAACGCCTTTCATCCTTGGAAAGAGTCAAGAGGAAGAAACACAAGATGAGGACCTAGCGGACTGGATCTATAAAGATCCCATCACCACTGACATACCGTGAGTTACACTTCCTACGGAACAGTATGGTAAAGGCCTCCTCATTATGCAAAGAATGGGGTATGATGGTCAGAGTGCTTTGGGATACTGCAAACAAGGACGACATGAACCACTGCTGCCAGAGTTCAAGCCCAAAGGTAATACAGGCCTAGGCTTTGAAAAAGAGATCCTTCCTAAACTCAGATTCAAAGGAAAACCTAGCAAACCATTTTGCCCACCTACTGCAAAGAGGACACCTTTCATAATCAAAGCACCATCAAGCAATATTGCCACTGCCCCATCGAGGCTCACAACCCCACCGCAACGATCACCAGTGCCAAACATACCACCAATCAAACCAGTAATCCCATCCACAACAGTCATCACATCAATAAAACCATTCATAGCAGCAACTATATTGGAACCCGCAACAACATCTATGGCACCAGCCATTCCAACAGAAGCCACTAAATCAACACTGTCGATACTTCCTGTACCAGATCCTTTAAACCCCATCACGGTTCCTGCAGCACCAATCATCACAAAGATACATAAACCAATCACACCTGCCGTATTTAACTCCAAAGACATCCCAGTATGGTATAGCAATCGGATGCTGGAAAGTGATTCAGAGACCAACTCACATGAGTGGGAATTCGATTCAGTGCAGCTTAACACTTCAGATGAGGAAGACACATCACTACCTCCGCCACGCAAAGACATCCCTGTTTACGGAGAAGCACAGATAAAGACCACTTGGGTACCTGAGTTGGAAACATCTTCCACAGACCCTACGTCTCATCCTATGCCTGATTTTGACAGGGAGAGTACCATCAACGACTTTCACCACACTGTCTTAACCCTCACTGATACCTCTAACGAACTTAACTTAATCGATGAAGTAATGCCCATTATCCACCCTGAACTCATTGAATGGAACCAACCAAATCCCCCATGTCTTGACCTCTTCCAGAACGATGAGGCTATCATTGACTTTTTGGAATTAAGGGATAATCTACCAAGCGGGGATCACAAAGCTGGATTCGCCATTGAACTTAATAGCGCAGCATACTTCGGGGCGGATGCCAAACCTTTCAGCTGCAAAAATATAACAATAAAACATGGATCTTCCAGTGAAAACCACACTGTGGCGCTGTTTGATCCGACAAAAGTAAAAAGCAAGAGCGTATCCAACGGTGAAAACCTCTCTGAGGCGCCTAAGGATGAAGGGTTTGACATTCTCCCTGCTAGTACACAACAAGAACAATCGACGATTCTCATTGAGGAGACTAAAGAATACAATGTGGGGACTCCTGAAAACCCTCATATCATACATCTGGCATCTCTTCTCACTCCAGAGGAACAGCCTCAATTTATAGAGTTCTTCCAGAAGCGTCAGATCAACTTTGCATGGTCATATGCAGACATGCCTGGGCTTGATCCGGATTTAGTCATGCATCATCTCACAGTAGCAAAAGGAGCCAAACCTATCAAGCAGAAGCTTCGTAAGATGCATCCTCAGATTGCCGTGCTAGTCAAAACTGAACTCAAGAAACTCCTGGATGTTGGTTTCATTAGACCAATTGATTATGCAGAATGGATCTCCAACATTGTACCAGTTGGCAAACCAAAAGGGGGCATCCGCATTTGTACAGACTTCAGAGATCTGAATAAGGCATGTCCTAAGGATGACTTTCCCCTACCAAATATCGACATCATAGTAGATTTGACAGCAGGACATGCCATGCTTTCACTCATGGATGGCTTTTCAAGATACAATCAAATAAAGATCGCACCAGAGGACCAACATAAGACAGCCTTCACATGTCCATGGGGCACATACTGCTGGAATGTAATGCCTTTTGGTCTAAAGAATGCAGGAGCGACCTATCAAAGAGCAATGACCACCATCTTCCATGACATGATGCATACTATAATGAAAGATTATGTGGATGATTTACTAGCAAAATCACTTACTAGAGAAGGACATCTTCACATCTTAGATAAAATCTTTGATAGACTGGAACAATACCATGTTCGACTCAACCCAAAGAAATGTGTCTTTGGAGTGACCTCCGGGAAGCTTCTAGGATACATTATCTCAAGCAAAGGCATTGAGGTCAATCCAGCAAAGGTTAAAGCAATCATGGACATGCCACCTCCAAAGAATATCAGTCAGCTAAGAACACTACAAGGACGGCTTCAATCTATCCGCAGATTCATTGCACAATTGGCTGATAAGTGTCACCCATTCACACACCTGCTACACAAGAACATCCGCTTTCAGTGGGATGACAAATGCCAGCAAGCATTTCAGGAACTTAAAGACTATCTCATGAATCCACCATTGCTGATGCCACCAGATCCAAGTAGACCATTATTGCTCTATATCTCAGCAACAAGTACAGCATTGGGTGTACTACTGGCACAACATAATGCAGAAGGAAAAGAGTGTGCTGTATACTACATCTCTCGCACACTGGTGGGCTATGAACTCAATTACACACCTATTGAGCGAGCTTGCCTAGCAGTAATCTTGGCAGCCACCAAACTGAGGCACTATCTATTGACACACAAGGTGCAACTCATTGCAAAAATTGATCCACTCAAGTATTTACTCAGCAAAGCCGCATTGACAGGTCGCTTGGCCAAATGGGTAATGATTCTAAGTGAATTTGACATTGAGTATGTGGACCGTAAAGCTATCAAAGGGCAGGTCATTGCAGATCAGTTGGCCGATGCACCACTCATAGGTGATCATCCTCTCATTTCCAATTTCCCAGATGAAGAGATATTCATGATTACAGAAGCACCGTCATGGAAATTATACTTTGATGGTTCATACACTAGGCACGGCTCGGGGGCAGGCATTCTGTTTATCACACCTCAAGGTGATAGCATCCCGAAGTCTTACAGGCTCACATTTCCATGCACAAACAACATAGCAGAGTATGAGGCCTTGATCACAGGACTCAGGTTAGCCGTACAATGGAAATTAAAAGAATTGCAAGTATATGGCGATTCCCAACTAGTCATTCGACAAGCAACCGATGAATATCAGACCAAGGATGATAAACTCATGCCATACAAGCAAATGGTGGACAATCTAAAGACATCATTTACTACTATCACTTTTGAGCAGATACCAAGAGATCAGAATCGAGCTGCTGACGCTATGGCTACCATCGCATCTCTACTAGATCTTCCACAGAATTCAACACGCTATGAGTTCTTGGTAGAACAACTTTGGATCCCCGCTTATGATATCCCCGAATCTGAAATGATATGTTGCCTTGTTGGTTCTGAATCCCCATGGTATGGTGAGTTCTACACTTATCTCCGTGATCACACCCTTCCTCCCAACCAATCAAATAATCAACGTAAAACCTTCATTCGCCAAACTGCTCGATATACCATTATTGCTGAAACCCTATACCGACGTAGTCTTGATGGTACTCTCCTTCGATGTCTGGAACAAGATGAGATAACAAAGGCTTTGGAAGAGGTACATGAAGGAATTTGCGGGACTCACTCAAGTGGTCCGTCACTAGCCAAGAAACTCATGCGAGCTGGATACTATTGGCCATCTATGGAAAAGGATTCCTACTACTTTGTCAGGAAATGCAAGAAATGTCAAGTTCATGGCGACCTGATACATGCACCAGCACAGGAACTACAACCAATCACAACACCATGGCCTTTTTGTCAATGGGGCCTTGACCTTGTGGGTAAAATCCATCCATCTTCATCCAATGGCCATAAATTCATTATTACCGCCACCGAATATTTCACCAAGTGGATCGAAGCTGTTCCACTTACCCAAGTCACCGGCAAGCAGATCGCCTCATTCATCCTTAATTACATCATCTGCCGGTATGGTGTGCCCATGTCCATTGTCACAGATAACGGCCTTCCTTTCAAAAATCAGGATGTCCGTGAACTTTGTGAGAAATTTCATATCCAACACCGCTTTTCCACTCCCTATTACCCACAAGGCAATGGTCAGGCCGAAGCATCCAATAAAAAACATATTGAGGATCCTAAAGAAGACAGTCAATGATGCCGGCCGTGATTGGCATGTTCAATTGAATCCAGCGCTATGGGCATATCGAACTAGCATTCGGACCCCTACAGGTGCAACTCCTTATTCATTGGTCTATGGTGCTGAAGCTATCTTACCTATTGAGGTCGAGATACCATCATTACGAGTTTCCTTGCATAATCTCATCGATGATGAAGCATACAGAGTATCCCGTCTTCAGGACTTAGAGTTACTTGATGAGAAACGACAAGTTGCATACAATCACCTCAAAGCCTATCAGCAGCGCATGAGCAGAAGCTACAATCACCGAGTTAGATCTCGTACATTTGAGGTAGGTGATCTTGTTCTACGAGAGAATCCTCGCAACCAACCAAATAGAGAACATCAGGGTAAGTTTGAATCAAACTGGATGGGCCCATATGTTGTCACTGCTGTGTTCGGGTCCGGGGCATATCAGTTGGCTACATCAGACGGAGAACCGCTCGCAGATCCAATCAATAGCATGCACCTCAAACGGTTTTATACCTAAGGTGTACAAGGCATCAGGCTCCCCTACATATCAGAAAATACCAAAAACATTCAGAAAAATGTCCTAAAAAAAAAAAAATACCAAAAACATTCAGAAAAATGTCCTAAAGAAAATATAAAAACATTCAAAAAAGTAAAGAAAAATCATGCATTCAAACGGTGAACAACCACTCCGGTGGCACCTTGGGTAAGAACGATGGTGAAAACCTGGCAAACAGGCGCCACTCGTAAAGGCAATGGCTCCAGTATCTTTCAGGCTCATTGCGATCACATTCATACATACACACATCCATCCATCTAACCATGGCTTGTTATTTGATCTGCAATTAAGAAAGTACTCCATGCATCTAGCATCCCACCTTTTCATAGTCAGGTCTACAAACTGGGGGCAATACCCTTACCCTAGTAATGGAAGTGGATTCTACATTGTCTTATGTATCATTACGCTCTTCATTCAGGCAATCATCAAAAAATATCAAAAACATTCAAAAAAATGACTCACAAAATCCAAAAACATTCAAAAAAATGACTCACAAAATCCAAAAACATTCAAAACAACTCAAAATCCAAAAACATTCAAAAACTATTACACAAAATCACACAAAAACATGACAACACCTTGTACATATTCATCCAATCAGATGCAAAACAAACATTGACAAACTACTCACACACTGACCATTTACCAATCACCCACACAATCAACATCAACAAACCAAACTGTCTTTAACACAAGGATGCATCCTTCCTTATCAAAAACAAAGACAAGATGACGTTTTCTTTGACAAGAAAATTCTGTTAAGCTATCAAATGCTTGGTTGATTCGTGAGTAATTCATTTGTTTATCTGTATCGGGATCTTTTCAGCATTGTTTTGTTTTGTTTGCGCATCATTTCCGATGAAGTTCTGGGGCATGTACTAATGGTGTCTACGTGGGAAGTTCACTAGGCTACGTGATCTTATGCCAAATGCAATCATAGATCACTACGGCTTGCTGACTACAGCGTATACCTCGACCATATGAGCATGAACCATTACCAAGGATCCATATTCTTTTATTCTTTATGTATATACTGTTTGTTTGCAGGTACAATGCTCTTTCTTTGGTTCCTCCTACCTCATCCAAACTGGATAAAGATTTTATCTCTTATTACGGTATGAACTTGTCTCAGGATATGATCAGCCTAAGATCAAGGAGGATGTTCCAAGTCATGCATGAAAGGAGATAATCCTTATCTGTTCCGCAAGCAATACTCAGGTCAACTTGATCCATTATATCAAGTTGCTTGTATTAACTTGCTATATCAAAATCCATGTAAGAAATACTCTGGTCATCTTGAATCTTTATGTCAAGTTGCTTGTATTTTCTTACAACATTTTAAAGCTCAATGATGAAAAATAAAGCACCATGGATCGTCATTCAATCTCATTTGTATATATTGCATTTCGTTGCATTCCACCCATCCATACATTCATAATAGCTGCATATCATGCATACGTAGTCATAATAATGCATACTCTATTTTACTCATCTTCTTCCATAGGACTCGATCCTAGTCCTCCATATCTTCTATCTAACATCAAATCCCCCCTCACCCTCCCTATCTTGATCATAAACATCATCCTAATCCCTTCATCGCTTCCCATCCTCACTCATCCACAAAATTAAGCCAGTTACTCTGTCTACACAGATACATCGACTCCCACACACTTAGACTATCAACAGATACTCTGATCACGTATCTTTGGGTCTCAACAGGTAATCGATCATGGTAATCCTAGACTACATCAGGCATTTATCATAATGACCTAGTCTCAACGGGGCTGCTATGATTCACCACAACCATCCATCACACACACATTATCAATTGATCAAACCAATCAAACACAATCCAACGGACAATTACATCAATTGTCTACGTCTCAACGAGTATTTTGCTTCATATACCTTGACTTCATCGGGCAATTACATCAATTGTCTAAGTCACCATCAGGTCACTTTGATTCACTTACTCAGACTTTATCATGTCCAAGCGACCAACTGACATCAACTGTCACGCTTTGACTTGACCGGGGCAATTCAACCGATTGCACCAGATTGTCCAACCAATTTTGATCAATTGTATAGCATCAATCAAAACCCTACACTACATCTGCTATGTATCTCTTGCATGACCTCAGGGTACTCGCTGGCTTGTTGTTTCTTCATATTCACTCCATTTTCTCCCATTCTTTCATCATTAGTTCTAATTTCTTCTATTCTACCTCCCCTCCGCTTTTCATTCTTTTTCGAGAGATCGCCCGATTTTTCAAAAAAATTCGGCCCATCTCTCGAGGGGGCATACCACCCATTAAATTTACATTTTATGGGGCATTTCTTCACACCTATTTTTCTTTCCTTGAAACGATGCGATAAACCGCACCGTCTCAAAGAGGGGCAAATGTAGTCACATAAATCTGTCCACTTAATTAAATGAATACTTAGTATTTATTTGATTATTTAACCATCAATTAATGAATTAATTAAAGTAATATTTAATTAATTCATCTTAACCCTCTTCTCCTATTAATTAAATAAATTATTCAATTTATTTGATTTAATTCACTTAACCAAATTCAGACCATTAATTAAATAAATAAATCATATTTATTTAATTAAATCTTCTCTCACATTTAAATAAATTAATATTTATTTAAATCCCCCAAAATCCCACCTCTCACATTTAAATAAATTAACATTTATTTAAATCACCTTTATCCTCTACCCACTTGCATTTTCCTACAAATGCAAGTTGCACAATTATTTTAAATAAATAATTTATTTAAATCACCTTTATCCTCCACCCACTTGTATTTTCCTACAAAAGCAAGTTGCACAACTATTTTAAATAAATTATTTATTTAAAATCCTATTTATCCTCACCCATTTGAAACCTTTAATGGTTTCCCTTAAAGTATTCAAACTTGATGGCTTTAAAGTCTTCAAACTTGATGGCTTCCTTCTATAGTCTTCTTAAGACTTTAATGGTTTTCCTTAAAGTCTTCAAGCCTTTAATGGTTTCCCTCAAAGTCTTCAAGCATTTAAATGCTTTATCTTCATTTTCTCATTTAAATAAATTAATATTTATTTGAATATTTATCCAAATGCAAATTACACCATTTAATTGAAATAAATGATTTTATTTTAATTGAAAATACCAAAATTTCTCCCACTTGCATTTTCCTACAAAATCCACTTGTATGCCTAAACCCCTTCTAGATTCTTCTAAACCCTTCCTAATTAGCCTAATCCATCCCCTAAATATTGTCACATTCCTAAGCAAATTGGAGTCACTTCTCAAAGACTCCAAAGTCTTTGAAAAGCAATTAATGCTTTGTGTGTTCAACAAATTAACTCTCAAAGTCTTGGATAACCTTTGAAAGCTTCCAACCTTCAACCACTAAATGGCTCAAAGTCTTTGATAACCATTGAAGGCTTTCAACCTTCAACCACTTAATCCCCAAAGTCTCCAATAACCATTAATGGTTACCTCAAACCCTCCCACATGGTTAAAACATTTGTTTTGACTCAACCTCTACCCAACCCAAGGGTCTCATCAAGCCTTTAATGCTTTGACCATGATTATCTCTTAATCATTTGCACAAAGGTTTATCCTTGCATTAACTCCTAATCCAGTGGGTAATTCTAATTTAGGCTTGACCCTTACCTTCTAGATAACCATGAGGTCTCCTCAGACATTTAATGCCTCCAACCTCTTCTCTCAACCCAATCTTATGTTGACACTTGTCACCATTTCATTGGTGCAAATTGTGCACATGGATCCCCAACTTTCAAGCTTGACCCTTGATTAAACCTTTCAATCCTGGCCATCCATTGCTCCATTTTTCCTATAAATAGAGCCCATTCCTTCATAATCCAGATCCTGAAAACTTGTAAGCATTTAGACTATAGCCATTTTAGAGAGCATTTAGCATAGCATAACTAAATCTTTTCTTTTGGTTAAAACACATCATTCTAGCATAAAAATTAGCTTTTTATTTCACATTTAGAGCTATTCTACAATCTCAATCCTCCATAAGCATCCATAGTGCAAAAAGCTGCTGAGAGCTACACTATTTTGGAACTTGGAGAGGAGAGGAACAAGGGAGAAAGAACTAATGTCATGTTAAGAGATAGTTGGAGATATCTCATTGTCTTACTTCTTTAGTTAGATATATTTAGCATGTTTTTAGTGTCTCCTTTGGAATGCCTTCATTGTGTTTGGTTTTTAGATTGATTAACTCTAACATCTTGTGTGTTTTATGTTGTTTGATCTTAAACTAACAATCTTGTGCCATTTAGGAGGGCATCAGATGTTATAAGGAAGCTCGAGGTCCAAAACCTGACAAGTTGTTTCCACAATAGTTAGGCCCAATTGAAGAGGCAATATGATGGTGCCTTTGGAAACTCTCTCTGCCTCATTATATACTTTTATAATGATCTTTCTAGATGGTTCAACCAAGTCCTCAAAGTTTCCCAGTTGTTTTATTAACTTGTATGTACATAGATTCAAACCAAATCCATTGTCTATAAGGACTCACTTAACTTTATGTTTTTGTACAAGGGCTTGAATATGAAGGGGTTTAGTGTGGGATGAATCAACGATAGGTGCATCCCTGGATATGAAAAAGAGATGGTGTTGGGTATCAAGGCTTCCTATGAGAGATTCAAATTGAGTTGCATTGGTGTTATCAGCGATGAGGGATTCTAGAAGAGCATGCTCAAGGATCTCTTTATGAACGGGGGATGTTTTGAGGAGCTCTAGTATAGAGATTAGTGCAGGAGTTTTCTTGAGATGATCAAGAAGATCATACTGGCAGGTGGATGACATAGGAGGTTTCCAAGAAGGAGGAGGAGCTCCCTAAATGGTTAATTTCCCTCGGCGTGTGGTCACATTGCAATCATTTGAGGGTGCAGCTCCTTGAATGACTATCTTGGCTTGAGACATTTGCACAGATGATTGCAAGGGAAGGACACCTTGGATGGTAACCCTATGTCTATAAGGGGTAAGAGGAGGATCAAGTCCTTAGATTGTGATGGTATTTACATGGGCATCAACAGGTTCTATGTGACCTACCAGGGAATCAAAGCTAGAGGTGTAATTAATGTAGTCATAATTGACATTGTTAGATGATGAGGCCTTGTCCTTACCATGTTTGTGGAATGAGTCATAGTACATTTTAAGCTTATCATTGGAGTTACCATGTTTTGTAACATCAACCTCAATATCACCCTTATCAATAAGGTCTTGGATATAGTTCTTAAGTTTCATGCACTTACGTGTGTCATGACCATTGATGCGATGGTAGTCACAATATTTGTTCTCATTATACCATCAAATCTTAGGTTAATTAGGATCAAAAGCACATGTCATCAAGAAGACAACGACGTCGGCCTTGACAAGATTTTGGAAAATAATCTCAATGGGCTCACCTAGCAGGGTGAACTCGCGTTGATTATTGGGTAAGGGAGAGCGACCATGGATGGAATTAGTGTTGCAAGGTTGTGATTGATCATGAGTGTTGGATTGGTTGTGGGTATTAGATTGGTTATTGAAGAAGTTGTTGGTAGTGGTGGGCTTGGATGGTGCAACGACGATTTGGACATGCTTGGTATTAGTGACCCCATCATTGACAACATTTTTGTTCTTGGATCAGAATTTTGGCTTGTCATTATAAGAGGAGGAATTTTGATTTGACTTTTGATAAGGTTTTATAGTTCCATCCTCTAGGAGCATGCACTCTAAAGCTATACCCTTCTTGGAAATTTCTGTGAAGTAGGTCAAGCATTGAAAATTCAATGGTTTGGAAAACTTTGGTATCAAGTTGCATTGAAATAATTCAACCTGATTTGGTTTTGGTATTTTTCAAGGGAATATTTTAATGAGATGTCACCATCTCTAAAGGAAATTGGTGAAGGTTTCTCTAGGCCTCTGCTTTGTGTTGCATAGGTCTATCATGGAAGCATCATTCTCAATGTTATATACGTAATGATCCACAAACTTTTCGACCAAGTCAGGGAATGATGTGATAGAGCCCTGGGGTAGAGCGGAGAACCAAGTGAGGACTCTTCTATAAGACTTTTGGGGAAAATCCTCCTGAGGTAGATATCATTGTAGGAGACCTCTTGGCATAAGAAATAGAATTCATGAACATGATGTCTAGGATCACCCTCACCTTTGTATTTTTTGAATTTGGGTATCTCAAAACCAAGTGGATATGGGGCGACAAAGATGGATGGGTCATAAGGAGATGGACATATTTCTTGGAAAGAATAAGGTCATTTATTTGTCCCTTCCTTGAGTTTTTTATTAGGTCCTTCATGTCTTGAATCTCCTTTAGGATATCAGGTTGTTGATTTGTGACATTGGGAATGTAGTGATTTGTTTGGATTTGATAAGATGAGGAGGGGATGCCACCACCACCACCAATGTATTAATATGAAGAACGAGGAGGTTGAGAATTGTTGGGAGCTTGTGATCCTCGAACCGTGGTAATGGAAGGTAAGCTTGTGTTGATGTAATTAGCCATATTGTGAAGAGGGACAAATGAACTTGGTGGATTGGAAATATGAGAAGGAATGGAAAGTTGAGAGAATGTGGTCATAGGAATAGAAGTTTTGGGTGTTGGCATATGCACACTCCAATGAGACATTGTAGGTGATTGAAGGTTTTGTCATTTATGGCAACCTTACAATCCTATGACACCGGCAAGACATTCCACCGACACTACCAAGATCAGACTCTACACCGGCACTTAGTCTACTGGCACCGATAGTGAAAGGAAGCATACTGACACATAGGCTGATAGGAATTTTGTTGTAATATATTTTGTTTATTATTGTAAAATCTTTATAAACCGACTTGGCAACATTGTAAAATGACTCATATATATAAGAGATCATTGTAGAATATTTAAAGAAGGATATAGGAATGTAATTAGGCGAAATAAGGCAGACCTATTATGCAAATTATAGGTTAAGGGTTTATGTAAGAAGCAGAGCAGAAACTAGTACTAGATCTGGCATTATAGATGCTATTCTGAAGCAGTACAAGACACTGGATTTATATAATCCATTTTGTAAGTCAGTGAGACTTCTATATTGAGCAGTGAGCTCTAGGCACTTGGCCTTCCTGCATGTGTAGGCCCCTCTTGTAGCAGTAATATTATCTTATTGGCCAATAAGTGAATATTGTGGGTCACAAATCCCACTGAGGTTTTTCCCACACCGAGTTTCCTCGTTAAATATTTGTGTTATGGTGTGTTTTTCATGTGGTTGTTTCTATCTCTATTTATTGCATTACTTTCTGCTTACTGGTACTCTGTTCTAATATGTTGTACATGTTTTAAGTTAAGAAATTTAATATACCAGTTAGTTACTGATTCACCCCCCCCTCTCAATATCTGTGGGAATCTTAACATTGGGTGCAGATGTTGTGGGTTGAGGATGAAGAAGAGGATCAAGAATAGAATTGTTTGTAAGGTCACCTTGCAGTGGCCTACCAAGGATGGTTCTATCAAAGTCGACGGGCAAGTGTACCCCTTGGACAATGAGCTCGGATAGAAGCCTATTGGAATCATGTTTGAGGAACCTCTTCATCATGTCTTTCTTATAAGGGTCATTTATGAATGTTTGTACACGTGGAGATAGGTTGGGTTGATCGACAAGTTGTTCCTCTTGATGTGGCAGATCTTGATTGTAGAAGATATTAGTATCGGGCATTCCAAAGTCTTCGACTGTCATTTTTGCCTTTTGAGTGTGAGTTAAGACCATGCACAGGTGACCTTGGAAGTGAAGGTTGATGCAATATTTAGATGAGAGGAAGCAATGATTGGACTTAGAAAATTTTGAAGTTGATTGAAATTGTATTAGGAAAGGGTCCTTAGATTAGGAAAAGATTGATTGGATTAGGATGACACCTTATAAGTTATGGAATTGATGTGAACCACAAATGAGGTGACAACTAGGCTAAGTACAATTTAGACCTTAGGATTAGGATCAATTGATTAGGCCTTCTCTTATGTGGGATAGACTTGTGTTCCCAAGCAAAATAGGGAAAAAGGATTAGGGTTTTGATCAACCTGAATGATTAGGCAAGGGTACTTGGGGTAGATTCTTCCCCAAGCACAAATCCAAATGATGATTGATTTAGGATAAGGTCTAAATTAAACTTTTACAAAGATGGGAACCTTTGGATGAGGTTGATTTGACTGATTGGTTGAGATTAGGATGATTGATTGATTATGGATAAGGATTGATTGGATTTAATTATGCTAAGTCCTTACAAGATGATTGGATGATGGATGTGTGAGAAAAGGAAATTGATTATGGAAAATAAGCGTGGTGACAAGGAAAGGTCACCCTAGGATGACTCAATAGGTGATGGGATTCTCGAGCAGGTAGGAAAGTTAATATGAATGCTCCTATTAATGGATTATGAAAGGCCTGACCTCTATTGGAAGCTCGTTCCCTTAGAGATTCTTTATCAAACTCATTGTTGCGACCACAAAGGTAATCACGGAAGTGATGCAAAAAGGTTCTATGTTTCAACAAGAGTTTGCGATTGATATATAGGAACTTGTTACGGTGGAGGGTTTTCTTCAAACTAGGCTTCTTCTTCTTGACTTGATGACAGATTGACCTCTTGGGATGCTTGGTTGATGTGGGTGTGAAGGGAATTAGTGGATTGGGAAATGATTTGGACTTATGCAAATTTAAATTTGGAAGATTGTCAAATGTTTGAAAATGTTTGGAAAATGTTTTGGAGGTTGGTAATTGTCAACTACTCTTGGCAAGAATACATCAAGCAAAGTATACACATTGGCCAAGTGTGATGCTTCAACAATTGAGCATGAAAGTGATGGGGGCTTAGACTAGCCCAAACAGATTTTATAGGTTTTGCACAAATGAAGACACACTTTTAAAACATATTGTAGCATCGTAAATTGTACAACCTTAATTGGGTGGTACAATTCCGTGCTTAGGTTAGCACCGACCTTAGTGTGTTTGCATCTTGCATTTCAAATTCCCTTTAAGATTTTAATTAATTAATTTAATTAAATCTAAAGTCTTCTCTTATCCCTCTATACATCATTAAATTGGGCCCTTTACCCTAAGTGTGCCCCTTTTAATTTTATTCTCCCAATTAATCATTTTATCAAATACCCTAATTATGTCTTATTTCGACCTTCAAGGCCTGACTTCGCATATCAAAACGTTGCAAAATGTCACAAACTCCTAGAATTTTCTTTAAAATCACAATATCTTGCTTCCTCAAAAATTTGGCAAAAATTTGGCCAGGCCATGTGTTCGGACCATGTTGGTACCAACATGGTCCCGACTTTTTCTCCTCGAATTTCAGGAGCATGTTTTGGTAGTATTTTAACATTCAAATCGAATAGATTGTCAAAAAATATCATTTGTAAATGGCTCTATGACTCAAAACAAAGTTAGGGTCTCCTACATAAACCCTTTCTTTCCTCATTTGAAGATCTAAGATCTAGCGATTGAAGGAGATTCTTATGAAGTGAAAGTGCGAGTTTTATGAAGTCTACAACAAAAAATCAAGCATCTTTAAAGTCTACATCAAGCATTTTCAACATTCCTTGAGAGCTTCGAAGACACTGAAGAATAATATGAGATCACCAACTGATGATTGGCGTGTACCTCTCCCTTAGGGTTTGGTGTCATTTCATGTTATTTTCATGTCTTTGTATGAGCTTCATAACATTCATTTTCAGATTTACATTCATGCTTTAGATCCATTATAACATTTGTGATTTGAAGCATTTACATTTACATTTACACTCATTTAGGGTTTTCTCTCCAAAGCATAGGGTAGAACTCTAGATTTACTTCTTATTCATTTAGAATCTTGCACACCCACAAGCTTCTTGCACACAAATTTTTCATTACTTTATCGGCTATTTGTGGAGGTGGAAAATAGAAAAACAAGGGGTTTGACTAAGACAAAACCCTATATAGCCACCTAGACACCCTTTTTCAAGTTGCAAGTGCAGGTACAAGAATCTGATGGACGCATGAATTTCGGGCCGATGAAAGACATAGAGACAATCTTAGGGCCAAAATATGATCTCAAATCTCAAAGACAAGGGTGTAGCGTCATGGGATAGGACCAGGGCATGGGCGCCCTGGTCCCCAGGGTTTTGATGTTTCAGGTTCCAAACCTATACATCAGACCCTTGGGAACTCAGATCCAGAAGATCATCTTGCTGTCAGTAGAGGGATAGGGGCGCCCAATGCCCCAGGATCTGCTAATTTTGCATCAATTTCAGTAGCAAGTGCACCTCTGAGTCTATCTCCCAGCTCTGCTTTCTATCTCTCAGTTTCAGTTTGTGTCAAATCTACATTTTCAATTTAGTGTGCTTTTTTTTCTCATCTCCTAGTTCAGTTGATTGTTGCATTGCATTTTTACATATCTACTCCTCATTTACAATAAAGGAATAGAAACCCTAAGAGATATTCCTTTACTCTCTCTTACCTACAATAAATAATCAAAGTGAACTATCTCCCTAGGCTCTTTCGTATTCCACTGTGTGTACATGAGAGTGGGATTAGGTCCTAGTTACTTGGTTTCATTTTTATGCATCACACATACGAACTAAGGCTAGAAAGTGGAAACCACTTGATAGGCCTCTCACACAAGTGATACCTCACTCAGGCGGACAGATAGAGACTCTGGTAGCACTGGCTCCCCCTTACAATGCACTCACTTCTCAGGCATACTAGATTCTCTTACCCCAAATATTCAAGGATCTATGATATGGGGAATTCCTATCTCATCCTAAGCAGGTACATGAGAGGTAACTTCGGGGTATGATCTGCATCCCATGCACTATCAAATGTAGGATTTTAGCTACTAAAAATAGTTCTTAGTGTAATTTCTAAGGGATCACCAATCCAACGATGAATTCTTGAAGCAAGCCACTTAAGGCTCTAACTGAGCTTATTGGTGCACGGAGGGACCCCATATGCGTCGAATTCACTCAGCACCTCAGCCGCATGACCAACTTATTTATATAGCGGCTCAGAAAAATCTGCTCGAGATCATGTCGAGAGAGTTGATATCCCTGACGTGTCCCAATTCGAAGTATTCTTGTGGGATGATGAAATCCCCAATCAAAAATACCCCTCTCTACAAAAATGAAAAGTGGGTGTTGTTGATTGTTCTTTCTCTTACACCCAAGATCCGTGAACGTGAGGGGAGAGGATACTCAAGCACAACAGTGGATCCACCTGAACATGCGTGCAAGTGCACAAGACATAGAAGACACTAGTTAATTTTAATCTCACATGTATATGTTTTCTATACTAAAATGCAAGAAAGAAAACTATACTAGTGATAAAAAGTGACTTTGACAAGTGATGTTGAAAAAATGTTAGTAGTATGATATTAAGGCCTTGGACAAACGAGAAACCTACAAATACTAAAATTTGGATCAGTAACACAAAAATGCTAAGGTAACAGCGCAGACGCTAAACCACAGGCGTACATGGCGAAACGCCTGCGTAGATGTTGAGACATATGTGCACAACCTATGAACAAAAATTTTAAAATTGGAACTTGCAGTTACCTAAAACACAAATGTTAATCCTGTGCACAAAAGTTAAGCATCTATGCAAACATCAAAGTAGGAAAAATTAAATTCTCAACTGCTACTTGAAATTCAAAAATTTAAATTTGAAATTTAAAATTCAAGCAGGCTTTTTCGCCACAATGCAGACATTGAAGTAGTGCGCATATGTTGATTCGTCTGCACAAACATTGGTGTGCTAAAAACCCGAGCAAACATAACTAATTCGCTTAAAATATTGCTACATGTTCAACCTTCAACTTCCCAAAATATATAATACAATACTTATTTTAATCTATCTTCTCACAACAACAAATCAATTGGAAAACTTATTACCACTCCACTCTTTTCCAACACATAAGTGATTATTAAAGTCCATCAAAGAGCAAGGTAGTAAAATTAAAGATTTGAAGTCTAAAAAATTATGAATCACATTATGTCATTCTAGATATGGATTCATTATGATTTCCTTATTCTCATTCATTTTACCATTGACCATAGGAAACCATTAAGGTTTCATTTTTCCTTTGTTCTTCCAAACCAAATCGTGAAAACCCTTCGTATGAATACTATCATATTTAGATTTGAACCATTGAATATCATTTTCTCATCATTGTGTCATTTATTCTAATCCCATTAGCCTATTATGTCTCCATCAAATTACATATCATATTGTGCTTAGCTTTATTTTTAGGTTTTCATTTTTGTGAACACCATATCTTGCACCCAAAAATCACACTTTGTCAGTAATTTTGAACATAACCCATATATCTATATTGTGTTCTATGAAAGTTTAAATATGCTAAACAGTCGATTCACTAATACAATCTTATTTGTAGGACATGTTGTCCCTCTTTGTCCTAACAAACTCAATTTTCCTCACACGAGATCAAACATGCATAGTTTTCAACTAGGAGAAGGATCAATAAATTAAAGTAACTCTTACAAGTTTCAAGGACTATGTAGCCCCAAACACTTGCACCTAAAACTATTACACATGGATAGAGAGGAGTGAGATATAGATATGTGGGTAATGAGACATGAATGGATAGATAGAGAGGCAAAGAGTGAGGGAGGGAGAAACCTAGAGAGAGAGGGTGGGATTTAAGTAGAGATGGGGAGAGGGAGAGGAAGAGAGGAAGAAAGAGGAGGGAGAGAGAGAGAGAGAGAGAGAGAGAGAGAGAGAGAGAGAGAGAGAGAGAGAGAGAGAGAGAGAGAGAGAGAGAGAGAGAGAGAGAGAGAGAGAGAGAGAGAGGAGGAGGAGGAGGAGGAGGGGTAAGAGGGGAGGGAGAGAGAGAGGTGGACAGTAAGGGAGAGAACTAGAGAGGGGGAAAATAGAGAGGTGAGATACCTAGAGGAGGATAGAGGTGGGGGACCTAGACAGGGAGAAATAAGGGTGAGATAGATAGAGTGGGTAATGAGACATGGGTGGAGAGTTATAGAGGTGAAGAGGGACCTAGAGGGATAAACCTAGATAATGAGAGACAAAGAAAGAGATAGAGACAGTGACAACGCGAGAGAGAGAGAGAGAGAGAGAGAGAGAGAGAGAGAGAGAGAGAGAGAGAGAGAGAGAGAGAGAGAGAGAGAGAGAGAGAGAGAGAGAGAGATACCTAGAACCTTAGTAGAGAGGATCTAGGTGAGAGACATAGGAGGAGAGATAGAGCTGAGAGACCTAGAGCCTTGCGAAAAAGGGTGAGAGCCATAGGGGCAAAGATAGACATGGGAAAGATAGAGGGGGGGAGATATAGATAATGAGACATGGAGGGAGAGATAGAGAGGTAAATAGTAAGTGATGGAGAGAGAGAGAGAGAGAGAGAGAGAGAGAGAGAGAGAGAGAGAGAGAGAGAGAGAGAGAGAGAGAGAGAGGCAAAGAGGGAATGAAAGGTATAACCTCAACTATTCATCATCAATCATAAACCCTAAACTCTAAGCCTTAATCAAAGTGGGGGAGAGTGACAAGAAGATAAAGATGATTGATCGAATGCAAAGAATTTGGAGCTAATCTTTTTAAAATGCATTTATATTTGGCTAGCACCAAATTTGGTGCTTGCCAAATCTGGCAAGCGCCAAATGTAAATACATTTTTTATTTGTACATTTGCATTTTTAAAATGCATCTACATTTGGTGCTTGCTATATTAACTCCATTGGGAAATTTCAACACAAAGGGTTGGACGACCATTTCATGCCAAAATTTTGTTTTCTTGAGAAGGTAACAACATTTAACACATTTTTTGTCATGATATCCATTAGGTTTGTATGTGTTTCAATGCAGATAAAAAAAATACACTACCATAACATTAAGCTATCTTTTTGCTATCTAACCATTTTTTTTTTTTTAATTTTGATTATATAGGGTTTTTCATATTTAATTTTTTTTTAGAAGGATCCATTTTTTGTCAAAAACCAACATGTGGTATTTTGGGTATAGTTTTTGAGTACTTGTTTATCAAACTTTGAAACAAATTATATTTTAGAAACTAGATTTCATTCTACGCGTATTGAATTCTTTACATTTTTTATTAGTTTTTTTTTTAAAATAGGGGGGAGCATGCTCAAATTTTTATTTTTCAGGATGTGTCCACTTCGAAAATTAGTAAAAATCACATATTCATTAAAAACTTAGCCAAAAAATTGGGCATAAACTATATAGTGTTAGCTAATTTCTCATTCAAACGATTTTTGAAATCCTAAAAAAATTAACATTTTATGGAGGCCACAACAAATGCTATATTATGTTTTTATGATAAAATAGGACCAATTTGTGTGCCCCACTTTTTGAAACCCTTAATCTCCACCATTTGAAAAAAAAAATACTAGTTTAGAAAGTAGATTCAAAGCACTACAACTCTTGTTCTTGTTGTATCTTCAAATTTTGAGTGTAACTATATCCAATTCTCATCGAATTTCAAATTTTGTTGATTTTATAAAAAAAAGTGGCATCTTAAAACCCCCACTTTTTGTGTCACATCTTTGTGCACTTACACTTGGACAATACCCACGATTTAGATATTATATGATGAATATGATTATGCGAGATCGTGTGCATAATTCATTTGTTGTGTTTTTTAAAAACATCTTTCAATACTTGTCAATCAAAATCTATGACTTACGAGAGCATATGAAAAATACCCCCCATTCACATCCAGGTGACCATTTTATGTGTTTTGGTACACCACTAAGGACTATAAGGTCTTGTTGGAAAAATGTCGAGCTAAATTTACTGAGCTCTTGCATCAAATTGGAATGCTAACAATTTTTTTCATTTGAGTTCAAAATATATGTATTGACCATATTTGCATGCACTAATGCCAAGAACACAACCAACTAATCCGCAAGAAGTACAAAAGTGGCGACAATAAAATATTACTCACTACCCACATATTGTGACATATTGTACATGCATCTATAATATGCAATGTCTCGAAATAAAATACTACAAGAGGGAATGAAAGTAAAAGATTATTGGTCAAGATATGAATGGCAACATAGAGGATCAACACGTGCATGAATTAATATGGCTAGAGGGAGCACCGAGCATAAATAACCTCAAAAATATTTTGATTACACTATTGAATTATGAATTGCTAAGGATTCAAGGGTCATGTTGACCTGTAATCTATGGATAGAAGTAGATCTTGTGAATGGGGCATTAAGATATATTCAAAATATCATACATAAAATTGGAAGTGCTCCACTAGATCCACCGACATATGTTATGGTTGAATTTGATAATTATTATGAAATACCATTTCAAGATGCATCTCCAAATTTAATTTTAATTTCACCAATAAAAAGGGGGTGCACATGTCAATTGCCCGTATGATTAACTTGGGCACTAATAATCCACAAATCACAAGGATTGATCCTTTCCAAGGAAATAATATATACAAGACCTAGAGAAAGAGAAGGCTTAACATTTGTTCCTATATCACATGTTAAGTCCTTGGATGGACTTAGAATCTCACCACCATTTTCATAGATTGTTATGAAAAAATGAAAATAGGGAAGCAACTTGCCAAAAGAAAATTTGAGGAAGAAAGATGCAAATATTTGGAAATAATAATTTTATGTAATGTATATATTATTGGAGATCATTCTTCTATATTTTTGGATTAAGATGAAATGTCTCATTAATTGCCTTTTAATATGTTTGAACAAAGGGAAATCTATTGCAATAGTGAGAAGGTTAGTTCAAACCAAAATAACACAAACATTCAAATAACACATGAAAATAACCTTATACCTTGCAAAGAAGCCACTTGTTCCTCTGGTTGGACCTTTGATGAAGCCAAGGATGCTCCCTTCCTCAACTTGTATGGATTGGTCCTAGGTGGGTATGTGGATTGCTCTCCAAAATAAACAACAAATGAGATGGATATGGATGATGGATAGTGGATGATGGATGAATGCTTATGAGAACTAAGAAGTGGATGCCTAAATTGACTATAATGAGGATTCTAGGAGGATGATTCTAAGCACAAATGAGCAACATGAGATTACTTGAATTGGCGATGAGAAATGAATGGGAGGAGACCCCAATTTATAGATTGGAATGGAGATGAATGGACAGTTGAGATTGAAGATGAATCAAGGGTGGATATTGATGGAAGGTGGGGACATGGATTGAGAGGACAAGGTGTGGAGACCAAGAGATTAACCATTAAAGCATTTCTTGTTTCCACACTCCACAAGGTGCATGGGGAAGAGATCCTTAAGTACCTTGGGAGAATAAAAAGGAATTTAAAATTCCTTGGGAGAGGATGTAAGGGAATTAAAAATTCCCAAATAATGGATTGCATGGGGAAAGGAAATGGGAAAAGGAATTAAAAATTCCTTGGGAAGATGAGAGTGCCTAGGAGAATGGGGAATTTTGAAATCCTTGAAATGACCCAATTAGGTGCATTTAAGGTTGGAAGGTGAAGGGGACAAGAGGCGACATACCATTTATGGCAATTGGTTGACTTGGTGGCTAATCATGGGGATTAGCCACTAGCAAATGATTAAAAAAGGGTATTAGGAGGATTAATAAGAGATTAGAAGACAAGTGGGATTTGTAGGAGGATTTTACAGAAGGAGAGAGAATGAGTGGAGAAATTAAAAATTGGTAAATAATATTAAGTGGGCTTCTAGAAGATCTAAGTGTGGATTAGGAGAAGTGATTTGTAAGAATCACATGATTTAGTTAATTAATTTAAATTAATTAACTAAAAAAATTAATTAATTTAAGGAATTTAGAAGAATAGGGAGTAATTGATTTATTTAATAAATCAATTATGGACTATAGTGACATGATTAATTAAAATAAATTCAATTAATTATGAGAAGAATAAAGGGGATCATAATTAAATAGATTAATTATGTAGAAAGGATAAATTAATTAAATATTTAATTTAATTAATTTTAGATCCCTACAATGTTTATTATGCATTTGAAAAATATATATAGATATCTAGATAGATATGTATGTGTGTTATATATCTAGCTCACATATATTGAATACATGTACTGCAAATGTTACTAGCATAGATATCTTAATACATCTATCTAAAAGTCATTAAGAGACACCTATCTATTCTCAATAAACATTTCAACATAGGCACCTTGAAATTGATATCTCTTGTCGTCTCTTAGATAGATGTATTAAGATATCTATGCTAGTTTAAACACAACTTTGTTGACAGTTCATAAATTCTTTCTAACAAAAAAATTAAATTTTATTAAAATTAATTTTAATATACAAACACTTAAAAAATAAGTCAAATGTTCACTAAATTAAATTAAATTTATTACCACTTAAATTTAAACCTAAAAGATTAAAAAATAACAAGTTAATATGTAATATTCTTAACTTAAACAAATGACCACTATATCAAAAATCATTTTCAATTTACAAATTAAAGGTGGGAAATAGGAAAAACACAACCAAGTTCTATCTAAAGACATTGATTGTGCCCTAATTTTCATATCCAAAATAAATGAGGGAGAGATTCACTTTTGAGAATGGAATGATATCGGGGAAGAGCACCAGTTAATGCCCATGTTCCAATTACCATTCACTCCTTGCTCACTTGACCCCCCAATTACTAACTTTACAAAAACCAAAACAATGATAACTACAAGCTTATTAATAAATTTCACAAGTACCAATAGCCACCCACTTCATCACCAGTATTAAAAATTTTGGCCTTTAATTGGAGGTGTTGTGCAACTTTATTGGTACCCATAGAGTGTGTGCCTACTGTGTCTTTTGTGCATTAATATCATTTTTGAGGTGGTTGTAGTGCATAGTTATTGGGGCACTTGTAAGTAGGTATTGGACAACACTTTGAAATGACCACTTTTTGACCCTTGAATGCATAATGGATCCCACGGTGTGCATTGTTACTATCCAAAATCCTAAACAATAGCTATAAGAACTTAAGTCGGATATAAAGACAACCAAAAAAATCATCGAAATCCCATATACTGTTTAGGATTTGTGGGTGCGTGAAGTTAGCTAATAAGTATTGCTATGCTTTTCATAGTCCCATTTGTGACGATAGTTTAGGAAGAAATGCATTCAATTATCTAGCCAATTTTCAATACTTACTACATCCAAATTGTCAAGCATTATCTTTAAATTGATTTAGAAAGTGTGAAATGCATTTAAGTTAAATCCAACTTAATAAGCTTCCCTTAGTTTAACTGATTTATGAAAATAGAAAACCTCATGTTCTATAATAATTTGATTTTAGTATGTTTCTTTCAAAAGTCTGCCTTGTTCCAAATCTACAATAGAGAGAAGAAGATTGTGCAATGCTATTCATGATGAATTTGTAAATAATATATAAAATAATAATAAATTTAATAAATTTGAATATGTTTTATGTAATATTTTAAAAATATATACAATAAAGTATGATTATTCTATAAAATTATGACATGGTTTATCTTATTGATTATGATTGAAGATAATTATAACAATGAATTACTTTTATTAATTATAGTTAAGTCCAATTTGATAAGATTTTTTTAATTTGTGTTGATTTATGAAAAATAGAAAATCTTATTTTCTACAATAATTTGGTTTTAATATATATTTTTTAAATCCTCACATATGATAATGTAAAACATGCAAGAAAATATTACTTATCTTAAGTGAATCAAAAGATTTAGTTTTTATATTGTTGGTTAACAAATTTGTCACCTAACTCTATATTCTCACGCCGACGGAGATGACAAATGTAACCACAGTTGAACCAGTCTAACAAAATATGAACTGACTGATTCTCTGCTTATTTTACAAGGTAGTAGCTACCTTCTAATGATTTTCAATGAATAAACAAACAACTCATATGCTTTTAACCGAAAAGCAAATAAGGAAAGAGCTTTTAACCACAAAGCTTTGTAAAGGCATTCACAAACTAACTACTATTTTTAGGATTTTTCAGATTTTAAAATAAAGCCACCATGAAATACCATTCAGAGATAATATTCCATAGCAACTGAAATTTCAAACCATCTACCACTTCATAAATTCACCAATTGATATCCATTTCAAAGAATAGAAAAGGATCCACACACCATAATTCAAAGATTACGAATATATGAAAGCCACCAGTAGTTCTTCTATATCAAAATAGCAGATAACCACATGCATAAAAGTTTTGCTCTAATGAGAAAAACAAAGTTTGCCCAAAAGATCCTCTAAAATTAACCAATCTACCTATTTATAGCAATAACCCTCATGTCTTTTCCATTTCCAAGAAACGGTTACCAAAGCTAGCGGTCTTGATCATGACCGTTTCAAAACAAAATTCCTAAAGAGCAACATCAAAATATAAACCGTCTCACAACAGATAAGGCTACAAGACCTTCAGGCTCTATCGTCAAGTATCGGGTTCAACTCTGCAATCTGTTTGTCGATCTCATCTGCCTTTTCTTCTTCTTCGACCACCATCAGCAAGATATCTTTGAATTCTTCCCAATCAAAAATAATAGCTCGAAAAAAGTCAAACATGCTTAGAAGAACGTGCCATTGCATTGGGTTGGCATCAGGATGCAATACGGGACCTCTTCCGATTGGGAGTACCATTTTGCCAAAGTTAATTATCCAAGTTTCTTCCCGTAGCTAGCTCATTTTGCAAGCGTTGTTCGTGATTTTCAGCTTGTTCTGCAATCTTATCTAGAATAGTAGTGGTCCTCCTATATTCATTGAAATTAGTTTGTGCTTCCACACAAAAGACCGTAACTATTGGACTATATCCTCTTGCTCTTTCTCAGGCCAATTCAAAGCTGGGTTATGAAATGGCAGTTCACCATCATGAGGCAAGACCATCCTGATACATGCAAAAATAATAATAATTTTCTCTTTTAACTATCTTTAATACTTTCTGCAAGAATGACAACATCAAATGAAGTAACGTATGTTGCCACCATTCTTTGTATTCAGATTGCTTAATGACCATTAATGATGATACTTCACAAATCTTGCCTTGATTTGTTCCTTGAAAACAATGCATGATGTGGCAATCGACGAGGAGGAGGACGAAATAGCAGGAGCCATTATTCTTATCAATTTGACAGTCCATTTAATTTCGTCGGTGCCCAAGCAAAACCTATATGTACAATCACTCGTGTTGCCAACCCAAAAGTACCAAAACCATTTGAAACTATCCCACCAAATGTCCTTACTTAGAACCAATAGTGTCCTTTAAATTTTCAAGAGAGCGAGACATTAGTCACAAACACCAATGGTATCAGAGAGTTGGGAGGTCGTGCAACTTCACAACCATCGAACTCCTTTCGAAAGTGACCACAAGTTCAACTTCTCGAAGGTGCCAACATTGTGCAAGCTTCTCCAACTTGGTCGGACAATCGGGCGGTTCTAAAAGCTAAGAACTCCGTGACAAAAGTTAAGGAATTTAAAGAGAAAAGCGAAGGGGAGCGACTTTTCAAAGTTTAAAATTTTTATAGGTAACATATATACATTAAAATTTTAACAAATGACATAAACATTTATTATAAATATCATGATAGTCTAACTCATAAAAGTCACATCACCATTTAAATATCATATTACTTACTATTATCTTTTATTTGATATCATTGACAAAGTATTTATTATAATACAATTATTTTTGAGTGAATGTAAAGTTTTATGTCATATCAACATCTCATTATATGTAGTCCATGAAGATAATATTCACTATAAATTAATGTGATTTGACAATTGGTTTTAGATATACATAAAATTGACATACTAATCTTTAGTAAATCTATGTAGAAAACATAAAAAATATCATTTTCAAGAAGTCTATTTTTTATTTATTTAATCATTTTATGATCTTATATCCATTTTGTGAATATAGCTTATCCAACTCCTATATAAAACAAAGAGGATCATTTTATTGTATTTACATTATTTACTTTATTTTTATCTAAAGAGTTTTCTTATAGTGAATATGGTTTTAGAGGGTACCCTTATGTATTAATATCAAAATTTTAAAAATATTATTTAGATGACTCTTTAAAAAGGCTAATATAGTAATATAGATGCTTATACTGATTAGAAAGCTTATATCAACAAACTTGTATTACAACATATTGTATCTATCCTTTATTTGCTCCAAACATAAGTAGTTGCCCCACCTTCACAACATTCAAATTTTGAGCCATCAAACATCAAAGAAAAATACCCATTGACCACAATATGAAAAATAATACTGTTTTCAGAAATTTAATTTGTCATTCAACTTTATGGTGATGAGCATTGTCATCTTTTTTCACTTTGTTGATGATAGAAGATACCCATGGGCCCCAAAAAGAGGATTGATGAAAGGCCATTTCTGGATGAAAACCCAACAAAGCACAATAATATCCACATACTTTTTTCAAACCACAATACCACTAAGGTTTGATGATCAAATTAGCTACCGCCTGAATTATCCCTTTAGATTCCAAACATGCAAGAGAGCAACCAAAAACATTGGAAGAAACATCTATATTTACTCAATAATGATGGGACATAAAAAGAAAGGTATTCCCTTCACCATCTTCATTGCATGCAACACCATCACTGATTTTGTTCTAAAACTTTTATCAACGTGAAATTGAACACATCACCCTTGAATGAAATCTAGCATTTGTTTTTTCTTTGAGATTGATCATCATATTCATCCTACTTGAAATGACTAAGCCAATTTAGAATGTCTATGACTTTAATTCTTCCAATTAGAAGCCAAGGGTACAAAATCATTATTAATCCATCAATCTTACATAAGTTCTATTGTACCATTCTTGATGAGTATCAAGCCAAGCCTTAGAGATCACCATACCATAATTAAATTCATTTAAATCAAGTGAGAGAGGTAGGATGGACGATCAAGGGTGATATCTTGCTAAGCCAAGAGAGCCAGAGAAATGATAATCTCTTGCCATTTCATTTGCTATGTTAGCAATTTATCAACCACTCCATTCACTTCTTCAAAGATGTGGCCAAGTTTAAAACTATTGACTGTATCCATCACCTCCCACATTAAAATAAAAAGTTCTTAAGTTTTCAATAAGGTGTTTGATGGTGATTAATGAGACCCCTTTAATATACAATTTTTGAATGTTTAGTTTAGTTTTTTGCGAATAAGAAGTCCCAACAAGACAACTTGTTCTTTCCTGATTTCTTATAATGCAATCAACCTTTGATGGTCTCTAATTTCTTTTAGCCAGAGTGTTAAAGTTGAGCTTGCTTATGTCATCCCCCATTGAAGAAATCCGCCTTACATCTATCCTTATCTTAGAAAAAGGATGAACCCTAACTACCCATGAACAAAGATTTGAAAAGTTATTATTACTTTAATTAAAATTAATTTTTTTTATTTACTTAAAAAATATTTTAATCCTTAACTCTCAAATGTTACCATAGAATCATGCTTTTGTATGGAATAACAAAACAAACTCTATAAAATCCTTTCAAAAAAATCTTAAAATATCTTTGAATCAAACAAAAACGGAAATCAAAATATTATCCAAGTGTAACTCTTCATTAGCATGACACGTAATCCATGCAAAACTTCAGAGGAAAAGTTTAGAAATTCTCTGATCTTTACTTATTTCAGAAGTTTCCCAGAATGTAACATTTGCCTGAGAACTGACTGCAAATGAAATAAGACACTATTATTGCCATTCCACCTCAATCACCAAAAACAAATTAAGCGAGCCACAAAATCCAATCAACATTAAGGTCCGGCCCAATCCACAACAGCCACGAATTGAGCCACAAAATTCCAATCCACATGTGAAAATAGAAGGTCAGCACAGTTCCAAATTTCCACCCAATCCAAAACAGCCATGAAAAGTTTTCAGAAATGACGTCTCATCCACTGCAATGACCTGGCAATTCTGACAAATCTTCTTCTAATGGCGGCCCACAATCCATCACCGTGGCCGGCATTGAGATGATTCCACAAATCACAGTCCACCCAGATATTAGATAAACATGAAAACATTAAAATATATAAAATTTCAACCAGATTTCTCTACTTTTTTTCCCCCTTTATCAGGGCTTTTTAGCTCCCCCGTTCTTTCAAGAATCTGAGAAATCTGATATAACATTCGGGGATGGATTTGCCAGACTATAAGAAAATTGTTGTGAGGGGCATCACCGCCTTGGAACAAGCCGGCCTCTTCACGATTCGGGTCTTTGCACAGGTGTCCGATCGATCTCCCCCAAATTTTCTGAAATTCTTATGAGGTCGGTAGATCGAATCTCGGGGGCTCTGTTTAATGGGTTTTTCCTTTTTTGAGCAGGTGCAAGGTGTGGGCAGAGAGAGTATGGCGAGTCAAGGAGATGTGGGATGCTGTTATGTCAGCGTGGAAGATGCGTGTGAAACAGGATGCATTGCAGCCTGCCAGAGAGCTAGTCACAATGCTAATTCTGCTTCTGCAATTCAGGTATATTGATTTCCATTCTGAGGTTTTTCATGGATTTTCTCCTTTTAATGACCGCCATTAATGGGGAATGTTCTGTGATTACAGGATTGTAGTGAGGCGTGTATAAAGGCCTGTGTGAGACCTGGAATTTCTGTGGGCAAATTCACAACCACAGTTTCAACAGTGAATAAATGAATTCGGGATCGGATCCGTTTGGCATTGTAAATTCATGGAGTTTTAAGATTTGGTTGGGTTTTTGGCGCAGCCAACACAGATTGTATTCAGATCATTGTATGAATTCCACTGTAACCATGCGAATCGATTGGGCACGAACATTGTGCCTGAAATTTTGATAAGCTTGAAATGGAAAATAATGCCGGAATGTTCCGATTTGGATCCAAAAGTATTCGTACGACTCTTGGATTCCGCACCTGGAATTTTTTTTTTTTATTGGATTAATTATTATTTTTAATCTGTACTTTATGAAATTAAGGAAGAAACATTCTCATTAACTATAATTTTTTTATTATAATGTTTATCATTGATGTTGGGGATAACCACTCTATGTAAATAATATTGTTTAAGGTTCAATGGCTTCACTATGTTTTATTATTTTATTTATTTTAATATTAGCATACAAACAAATAATGGTTTTGAGCGTTTTGTTTGAATTTTTTTTTTTTCGGGGTGGGGTGGGGGTATTATTGTTTTAAATTTCAATTTTATATCTTTAATTATATAGGGGAAAGGACCCAGTAGTTGAGCATGTTCCAATTGTTGTGAGGGTTGTTGATACCTTTTGTTCCAAAAATTGAACAAATAAAACCTATTGTTTGAAACAAAAAATATCAATTTTTGTTAGGAAATGTACCAACAGTTGTTAGGAAATGTACCAATAGTTGTTAAGAAATGTACTAATATTGTAAAAAGTAACCAATCAGGTGATGCCACATCGACTGCACAACTATTGGGGCCTCTTTTGCACGCCTATTGGTCTCACTTTTTTTGGGGGCTGTTTTGGACACCTTGGCAAAAAGCATGCTGATGTGGCATCATATTTGATGATGTGGCCCTGAAACCTTAGTTATAAGCAGGGGACTTGCCAAGTAAGCTGCTGTAAAAAAATCGGAGTGATTCGAAATTTCCAAGTAGGATTTTGAGAAGCGTGAAGTTAGGGTGCACGACTACTGGGTCCTTTCCCCTATAGCTTCTTTTTTTTTTTTTGGAGGTCTTGGTTGAAGTTTGTTTGTTTGTTTTTTTGGTGGACTATTCTTGTTTTACATTTCAATTTTGTATCTTTTATTATATATCTTCTTTTGGGCGGTTTTGGTTGAAGTTTTAAGGTTTTATATATATATATAGTCATCAATCTTAGTGGATTAGTAATTATTGTTGAGGTCACTGGCTTGGATGCATAAAAAATTGCACCAAAATACCCTCACAAGTTCACATTAAAAGTATGGTTCACACATACAATTCATGAAAGTTCATGAGAGACGGTACCAAAATACCCTCACACTTGTTCATATTGAAAGTAGCTCACAAGGTAAATCACTCATCCCTAATGTTGTTTTGTCTTTTTAAGATTTTGACAATGCATGTAAAGGGGTTGAGACTATATTCCTATCAATCACTTATCCTTAATGTTTTTTCGTCTTTTTAAGATTTTGACAATGTATGTAAATGGGTTGGGACTATATTCTTCTCAATCACATATCCTTAATGTTGTTTTGGCTTTTTAAGATTTTTACCATGCACGTAAATGGTTTGAGATTTTATTCTTATCAATCACTTATCCCTAATGTTGTTTTGGCTTTTAAAGATGTTGACAATAAATGCAAATGGCTTGAGACTTATCCCTTTCAATATTTTATGGGTAGAATTCCCTCTAAGATCATGTTAAAGAGCCAAGTCAATACCTTTAGGTCTTTCATGAGTTGTACATTGATGTTATCCAAAATTTTACTAAGGGTTTTTCTTTTTTTTCTTTTCTAGATGTTAAGCTTGCTAATTTTATTTTATAGCATGGCAATGCCCCCTCATATATTCATAACTCTTTGTCTTTTCCCATTAGACTCAAGAATTTGTTATCTATAATGAGAACACCCTCTTAGTTTGTATTTGGGTCAAGTTTGTTAACCTTTATTTTTGTGGCCTTTTTCTTGATTGCATTGTAGCCTCTCATGGCCATGTTGTTCATGTTGAACAAAACATGTTCCACCTTGTGATAAAACCACCTTCTTGATAATGAACTTTTATTTTCCTAGCTCTAAGTAAGGGATGTGTATCATAACTTATCTAATACTTTTTTCAAGTGTCAATTCTCTAACCATAAAAGCAAGGATTGCCCTCTAGAAATTCAATGCCCCAAGCTAGCTTCAAAACATGTTGGGGATTCTCCTCTAAAATTTTAGGGCAATTGGACTATAGTAGGTAGTAGAAACCATAATCATAATGGAGCAAAAGGTCCTAGCCCTAATGGTCCGCTATACTTGACCCCTAGGCAACAAGTTCCAAAACCTAACAATAAGGCAAAGGAGGTTGCAGTTACACATTTTACTTGTGAGACTTTCCAAGAAGTGAACAAGAATTGGTTAAATAAAACATCATTGTTGCTACTATTCTTTAGAGGAATGTGTAGCAATATCCAACTAATAAGAACCAACTTACGTAGTTAAGATAAGAAATGTGTAGCTTTTCTCAAGAAAGATGCTCTTTGCCCTTACATCTCCATTAATCATGAAACTTTCTTTAGAGGAATTCTCCAGCAATGCAAATATATAGCCAAGTAATAAGAACCAACATCTTGAGAAAGAGGAAATCATGACCAAAGATCAAGAGGAAAACTAACCCTTTCCCTCAAAGAAAGATGAGAGTTTCACTATTGATTATCCTTCAAGCACTTTTCACCATTACATTAGGGAGATGAGGGGTAATTCACTAGATCCAATCTCCACACAAAGATGATGGATTCAATTTTGAATGAATTAAGGATGTTATGATGATCTCCTTATTCTCTTTGTTTGATTTGAAATGGAAATTGATTGAATTATGTAGTGCAAAAGTGACAAAGAATCGATTATAACTTGAGGTCTGAATATGGGATGAAGTTGTGCACCTGGATTTGGCAGTAAAATGTCGAGACGAAGTCACCCTGCAAATTTGATGAAAAGTTATCTGGACTGTGGCGGGAATGTACACGGTCCTCTGAGCAATCCGCGAAACGAAAAGGGTTTTTCCACCTCTGTAAATGAAGCCCAGATCCGAAAGTACAGCTGCACACCTGCAACCTACACACAAAAAAGAGAGGGAAATGTGTTGGGATTGGGGGTTTGCCTTTAGGTCAAACCCCAGTTTTGGAATTAACCAAGTAATGAAAGAAAGTACTTGCAAGTAGATGTAAATGAAAGACTGAATTGTAAATCACCTCAAGGGAGGTTGTAGTAGCAATGTTGATAGAAATGCTTGTGTGGAATTGAATGTTGAAATCACTCTCCTCTTCAATGGTTGAATCCTTGACTTTAATGCAACACCTAGCCTTGAAGGGAGATTTGAGAATGCTCAATGTTGGAAAAGAATCCTTGAATGCTCTTGAATGCTTGATCACTTGTGAATTTCCCACTTATCCAACTTTATTGAACTTATGCAAATGAGAGGATGAATGCCCCTTAAATACATGTTTGAAGGATTTGAATTTTTCACAGACCGACATCGGGGAGATTTCCTGCTCACTACACAACCCACAATGCTTGCACTAGAAATGTCCTACCCCAAAATAGGGCAGGGACAGGGGTGACACACCCCTGTCTTGGGTGGACAAGGGTGTCATGCCCTTGTCCAAGGGGGGACAGGGGCGTTGCGCCATGCCCCTGTCCTACCCCTTTCTCCAGGGCAGAGTGATGTGGAGGCCAAGGAAGAAGCAGTTTTCACAAGCAGAGCACTCTTCAGTCTCCGATTAGGCTAGAGGATTCAAGTTCGCATGTGTGAGGACCCTAATGCAGTCGTAAATTACTAGGGTCGCAATTTTATGACACTACAAATGTAAATATATAGCCAAGTAATAAGAACCAACATCTTGAGAAAGAGGAAATCATGACTAAATAACCTCCCTTTCTAAAGAGATTGAACACCAAAAAGTATGTGCATGAGCCTAGAATTTTTTTTTTTTTAATTAGGTTAATAATTATTTTTAATCTATAGTTAATGAAATTGGGAAAATATTCTTGTTAAATATAATTTATTATAATCTATATCGTTGATCTTAGGGATAACCACTCCATGTAAAAATATTGTTTAAGGTTTAATGGCTTCAAGATGTTTTAATAAATTTTATTCATTCTAATATTAGTATATAAAAAAGTGATGGTTTTGGGGGTTTTGACTTGGTTTGATCTAGTTTGTATGCATTTGTTAAATTTATTATTATTATTTGTTATTCTTTTTTTAAGTTTCAATTTTCTATCTTTAACATTTATTATAATATTTTTTTTTTAAAATTCTAGTTTCAATTTGTTTCTTTACATATAGTCACCAATCTTTATAGTCTAGTAAATATTGTCAAGGTCATTGGCTTGGATGCATAGGAAATTGACAAAAAAATACCTCACAAGTTCATATTGAAAGTATTCCTTAGACATACAATACATGGAATCCCATGAGAAATTTCTCCAAAATACCTTCAACTTGTTCACATTGTAAGTAGTTCACAAGGAAAATCACTCATCCCTAATATTGTTTTATTTTTTCAATATTTTGATAATGCATGTAAATGGCTTAGGACTATTTTCCTATCAATCACTTATCTTAATGTCGTTTTCATTTTTTATGATTTTGACCATGCATGTAAATGCTTTAAGACTTATCATTATCAAATTTTCATGTTGTTTCTATCCAAGACTTGAATCTCATCCTTTGATTAGTTTCATGGATACAAATTGATCTTCACAATCTTTGGTATTGAACTTGTTTATTTGCCAACGTTTGGTTTTAAAGCTGAAGGTTACTAGTTTTGGGTATTCCTCTATTTTTGGTTTCTTAGCTTGGCAAGATTGTGGGAATAATTTAGATGGAATTAAAGATTCTTGGAAGGCTTTTGCGGTTGCAATGAATTTTCTATGAGTTAACTCTATTTTGTATATTTGTGAGATTGAAAACCATCGATATTATCAATGTGATCCATGTTGGGAATTTGATGGTCATGCTTATGGATCTTCATGGAGTTAATAATATGCATGTATCTTCAGATTGTTTGGTAGTTTTGATCCTTTACCTTATGGTCATGTGTAGTAAGAAGGTGTTCATATTGGATGAGTATGGACATCCTAATACATCATTTGTTTGGACTATGGATGGAGTGTTTATGTTGGGTTCATGGTTTTATCCAATGGTTATATGAAAGCACTGGAAGACAAGCCACTGATATCTCTAAGAATTATGGAGCTGATATGTTTCGTATGGTTTAAGTTCCTGGACAATTTTCCTTTTTTTTCTTGGGTTCTAGTGATCTCTTGTTCTTAGTTGTTGGGTTTGTAGACTTGTGGTATTTCTATTGTTTAGATGACAGGTATAATGTGAGTGTTTGGATTTTTAAATGGATTTTAGATCTACAAAGATGGTTTTGTAGATTTTACATGTTAACTAAAATTTGTGGTATGTAGATATGTGGTATGATTGGATTCAGGGTATTTTGGATGGAGACAGTTACAAGTTTGCATGGTTGCTTGGAAGTTTGTTATTGATCTATGGTTACTCTTATGTGAGTTTGTTTGCAAATCAAGTCTAGTGTTGAATCTAGTGTTCGAGTCTTTGAGATCCAAATGTTATGCTTGATTATCTATATTATGCATGATATAGATGTAAGGTTGAATCTTTTAGTTATTTGAGATTAGAGAATTGATTATGTAAATTTCTTCTTTGAGATGCCGCACATGTATTGATCTTATAGATTATCTGATGAGGATTTGATTTGGTAGGCCCTTGTTGTTAATCAAAGGATGAGATTCAAGGCTTGGATAGTAGCAACATGACAATATAAAACTCATTTGAAAATATAAAAATTAAGTTACCTTAGCTGTGGAAAAATCATGATTAGATCCTTCTTCTATATCATGCCAAAAAATAACTTGTTAATCATGCTTAATAAACCTGTCTTACGTGAGCTTATAATAGTAATAAATAATGATTAAAATAAACATAAGATAACAACAATAAGGCATAAATAAGCAACATAACATGCACATATAACACAGGATTTACATGGAGAAACCCTTTCAAGAAAAAACTCCACCAAGAAGAGAGGACAAGCTTTTATTAACAACAATAAAAGTGCTTACAAAATAATCATTTCCATTATCCTATTTGTCTCCACCATAGTACCATATGTGCACATGTGAATAACCTCCTTATACCTCCCATATGTCCTTCATTCTTATAGACAAAACTACATTAAACTATTCCCCATTCTATTTCATATAAAATCTACACCCAAAAGCTAAATTTATAGAATGGCAAGAGCTCCAAAACTACCAATAAAGGTTCCCAAATAAGACTCTTCATTACTCACAACCACAACCCTTGGAATGGCTCCACAAAACTATAAAAGACATTGGTTTAGCTTCCAATACCTTTCCTCCAATATGGACACCTATACTTGCAAGATAAACATTAAATTAAATGTAATAAATGAGCAGAAACCAAGAGACATATGTTGCCTCTTCCATACTCCCACTTGGAGAATTCCAAAGGTCATTCTTTTTACACTTTCTAAAATCATTAAATATCTTATTCCATACATCCATAAGTAGGGGAAAAAATATGAAATATTTGTGTTCACACTTTTATCGCTGCTAGTGTAACCCATGACCCCTTATGAATGTATTACAAAAAATGGTCAGAATTAAATATTAAAATTATTTTCCCAATGCATTCTTAAGTGCCTTAGGACACTTTCCAAGGATGTTGCAACCATTTCATAGGGTTTACAATGTATATGACACCTTAATCCTAATATTCTCCCACTTGCAATATACATTGTATATACACTCATAGGAATCACAAACAAGGGGAAACCATCCCTTAGTCATCCATGTACCATTTGAATCTTCACCATGCTAGCATGCTTGAAGAAGATACCTGCAAAAGAAGTTACGACAACTGCCATCAAGCAACAAACTCCTTGCATCCTTCAACATGCCAAGGTGAACCATGTCAACTATCACTAAGACCTTTACCAATCTCTACATGAACATAAGCATCAAATTCAAATGATAACAAAGTCTCTAAGTAACTACCTCACTCATACCACCTATAATAGAAACCACAACAAATTATG
This sequence comes from Cryptomeria japonica, assembly GCF_030272615.1. Lineage (NCBI taxonomy): Eukaryota > Viridiplantae > Streptophyta > Pinopsida > Cupressales > Cupressaceae > Cryptomeria > Cryptomeria japonica. The sequence goes on from NC_081411.1 coordinate 685,921,808, forward strand.
ATTCATCCAAGGTAACCATACCTTAAACCAAGGTAAAATAACATAGATAAAACTTCATGTTGTCAACATATCAACTCTAAACATGCAATCAAGTCTTTATATATCCAACCTCCTATGTCAAAGAAACATACCAATGCACAAATTCCCATAGACAAGTCCAACTAACAAAGTTTTCATCACCACTAAAACAATCTCGTGGATATAGATAGTCCATATTCAAGTCATCCCAATACAATCAATAGGTAGTACACACCTACAAACTATATAACTCATAGATCTAAATCCAATGAAACATGAAAACTTGTTATCACATCAATAATCAACAAACCAAGATATCATAGAGAATAAACAAACATATATCCAAAAACTCCCACTACACGAGTAATGTCCAATCTTACAAAGATCAAAGCATACAAAATCTAACTATAGTACTTCACATAGAATATGTGGCCAACTCCTCTATCACATAGTGTCAAGAAAACATACACTGATATACAAATCCTGCAACCAACATGTTGCAATACCTTTCTCACCATTAGTCTCTGTAGCTCTCCCAAGTTCTTCACACTCAACCATGTGCATACAAACATCTAGGAAGAAAAAACAAGAACAAAGAGAGAACACACAAATCAAACCATATCCTTGTCTCATACTAACATGTACCAAGTTATGTAATGTAAGATCTCCGTCACCATTCCCATACTGAAAGGATATCAACATCTAACATTCAATAAAATGACAACATCAGATGAAAACCTCTTGTATCGAAGGTAGATCAAACAAACCATCCATTCCCACAACAAAGGGAATTATGCCCAAATCCACAAACCATTTTCCGTACCTCTCCAAATAAGTCTTCAAAACTATATCCATAGCTTAAGGCCAACAATAAGGAGAATAATGGAAATCCATAAAAGCATGCATCTACTTCTCAACAAGTCCTCAAAACTTCTATATTCAAGACTTATTCATGTGAGAAAATAAGATACAAAATAATTAATGCATCTAATAACCAAGTGGACAAGATCTCTCATATTATTCACTTGCGGAGTGGACCAAGCCTGGGAAATAAGATTGTCATGTGCTCAAAACACCAAGTAATAAAGCTTATAATAAATACCAATATTTTGTTTATGTCCATAATGAATTCACATCCATAACTAGGTGTAGGCTCCTCATTATTTCTAGTGAAATCCTCATCAAAGAATCACCATCTCGACACACAATCCCAAAAACATGAGATCTCATAGCCTCACCCAAGTCTCTCTAGTATCCATGAACATAAACCAATCTATCCATGATAAATTTAAATGTGATCCTACACAAAATCATGAAGCTCCAAGCAAATTATTAATACTCAAAACCAAAGAGAAACAATAACACCTCACCAAATACTCGAGAGTCCTCCATGGCACCAAGATGTCACCATAACCATCTATCATCAAATGATGAATTTGCATCATTGTTAAAGCTCCCACTAAATTGTGTAACCAATCTCTTCAACCATCATGGCAACCATCTCCTAACTAGAGATCCTTCATGGCACCAACATGATCAAAAAACTCAATCAAGATCTCCCAAAAGGAAAAGTCAAACCACGATCTTGAAACCAAGAAGATACATTTGCAAATTCTTTGTTAATAGAACCAAAGATGTCAAACTCTCACAACAATCTGAAGGCAAAAGCTAAGAGCTCAACATGACACCAACACCCATTGCAAAAGATCATCCCCCTAATAATAAAATATTTTCCATGGCTCACAATACACTACAACCACAATATCTTAGAACCAAAATCTTGAAATAGAGAAGATAGAACACATTATGTGATGACATAAAGCTACCATTGAAAGTGATACCAAGTAAAATATGGTATCATGAACAAAATCATTATAAAAACTTCACTGAAAGTGAAAAGAGGTTCTCATGCACCATAATCTACTGCTAAAATTCAAATGATCAACTATATCAGGTACTCTAGTTAATAATTTTCTCACTACAATCAAAATACTAATGTAATAATGGTGACTAACAATAAGTGCCTACCAAACTGAATCCTAATTAGAAAATCTAGAAGATTAACACATATGCAACATCTTAAAGAAGAAATGTACATAATTAGTGCTCCAATCTCAAAAAACTGAAAGATTCAACCTCACATCAGTATCATACACAATAGAGATAATTAGGTATACAATGTGTATTTCCATGACTAAAACACCAAAATCAACACTAGACCTGATTTGCCAAACAAACCCACGTTGGATAAACCATAGATCAATAAGAACCTTTCAAGAAGCCATGCAAACTTGTAACTGTCTCCTTCCAAAATACCTTGAATCCAGTCATACCACATATTTTATTTAACATGTAAAACTTGCAAAACCATCTCTATAAATCAAAAATCCATTTAAACATCCAAACATACAAATTATACGTGTCATCTGAACAATGGAAATATCACAAATTTAAGCAACCCAATAGTTGAATACAAAAGATCACTACAACCCAAGAAAGGAAAGGAAATTTGTTCAAGAGCTTAGACCATATGAAACATATCACCTCCATAAATCTCAAATAGTTCAATAGTTTATCTTCTATTTCTTTCATGTAACCATGGGCTAAAACCAAGAGCCCAACAATATAAGCACTCTATTTCATAGTCCAAGCAATCGGTGTATCTCCTTGTGACCAAAATGTCATTGATACCCATCCAACATGAACACCTTGTCACTGCACATGACCACAAGGTAAAGGAAAAAAACAACCAATCAAGATACATACATACATTGAACAAGAGCTCCAAGTTATCAAACTATAACCAACTCCAAGAAGATCCATAAACATGAGGTTCAGATGACCAACATAAATCACATTGATAATATATGTGGCTTCCAACCTCACAAATCTATAAAACAAAGTTAGCTCACAAAACATTCATTGTAACCCAAAAATGCTTCCAACAACCTTTAATTTATTCTAAATGATTCCCACAAGCTTTCCAAGCTTAACTTCTGATACCAACTGTTGGGAAATAAACAGGTTCAATACCAAAGATTGTTAAGATCAATCTTGAACCAATAAACTAATCAAGGTTTGAGATTCAAGGCTTGGATAGAAGCAACATGAAAATCTGGAACTCATATGTAAATTTAAAAATTAAGTTGTCTTAATTGTGGAAAACCCATTATTAGATCCATCTTCTTTATGATACCAAAAAACAACCTGTTAACCATGCTTGATAAACCTATCTTATGTGAACTTATAACAACAATAAATAATGATTAATATCAACATAAGAATAATAAGGCATAAATCAAAAACATAGTATCTACACATAGCACATGATTTACATGGAGAAACCCATGCAGGCAAAAAAGCGACCAAGAAGAGAGGACACGCTTGTATTAACAACAATAAAAGTGCTTACAATACAATCACTTCCATTCTCTTCTTTGTCTCTATGATAGAAGCACCTATGCACATGTGAACAACCTCTTTATGCCTCTCGTCCATCCTTCATTCATGCAAAGAAAACTACATTCAACTATTCCCCATTCTATTGCATATAAAATCTACACTCAGAGGTTGATTTTATAGAATGGCAAGATTTCCAAAACCACCAATAAAGGTTCCCAAAGAAGACTCTTCATTACTCATGACCACAACCCTTGGAATTCCTCCATAGAACTTGAAAATACATGGGTTTAGCTTCCAATACCTTCCCTCCAACATAGACAAGGGACATGCAGTTGTATCTTCTTGGTTTAGAGATCATGGTTTGACTCTTCCTTTTGGGGGCTCTTGGTTGAGTTCTTTGATCATATTGGGGCCATGGAGGATCTTCAGCTAGGAGATGGTTTTCATGATGTCTAAAGAGATTGGTTACATGGTTCAATGAGAGCTTTGGAAATGATGTGGATTCATCATTTGATGATGGATGGTTATGGTGAGATCTTGTATCCTTGGAGGATTCTTGAGTATTTGGTGAGGTTTTGTTTTGATTAAGTAAAAACAGGTTTTTGAAAGGAACCCGAACCTTAATACAAATCAGGAGAAATATAAAGCATTAAAGAAAAAGAAAACCATGCCTGATCACCCAAATAAAAAACAGTTCCCAACCAAAACAAAAAGGGAACTCAAAACATAGAAAGTCGCACAAAGATAGCTAAAGGATAGCAAAAGGACAGTACACAGACAAAGACAAAGACAGAGACAACTAAATATTTTTCATAATATCTTCTACATAAACCACCATCTGTTGTTTCTCTTTGGTTTTGAGTATTAATCATTTACTTGGAGCTTCATGATTTTGTAATATCGCATTTGGAGTTAGCATGGATTGATTGGTTTATGATCATGGATACTAGGCATACTTGGGTGAGGCCACGAGATCTCATATTTTTGGGATTGTGTGTTTAGATGGTGACTCTTTGATGAGGATTTCAACAAAAAACCTGAGCCTACTCCTAGTTATGGATGTGAATCCATTATGGACCTGAAGAGAATATTGTCATTTATTATAATTTTATTGTTTTGTGTTGTGAAAACATGATAATCATGTTTCCCTCTCTTGGTCTACTCAACAAGTTAATGATCTAAGAGGTATTGCCTAGCTAGTTATCAGATGCATTCTTTATTTTGTATCTTGTGTCCTCATGTGAATAAGTCTTGAATATAGAAATTTTGAGGACTTGTTGAGAAGTAGATGCATGGTTTTATGGATTTTTTGTTTTTCTTTTATTGTTGGTCTTAAGCTATGGATATAATTTTGAGGACTTACTTGGAGAGGTACAAGAAATGGTTTTTGACTTTGGGCATAATTCCCTTTGTTCTGGGAATGGATAGTTTCTTTTGTCTACTTTTGGTATGAGAGATTTACATGTATTACTACCATGTTTAATTTGATTGAATGTTAGATGTTGATATCCTTTTAGTATGGCAATGGTGAAGGAGATCTTACATTACACAACTTAGTACATGTTAGTGTGGGACAAAGATATGGTTTGATTTGTAGGATTATTTATTTGGTCTTATTTTTCTTCTTGAATGTTTGTATACACATGGTTGAGTGTGAAGAGCTTGGGAGAGCTATGGAGACTGATGGTGAGAGAGGTAATGCACCTATTTTAGTTGCGGGATTTGTAGATCATGTATGTTTCCTTGACACTATGTGAAAGAGGAGTTAGCCACATCTTCTACATGAACTACTATAGATAGACTTTGTATGCTTTGATCCTTTTTTATATTTGACATTACTCATGCATTGGGAGTTTCTAATGAGTTTGCATGTTTTCAATGGATTTTTATCTACAAGTTAGACGATTTGTAGGTGTGTACAACCTATTTATTGTAGTGGGATGACTCGAATGCCGATTTTCTATATCAAGGAGATTGTTTTAGTGGTGATGAAAGCTTTGTTAGGTTGCCTTGTCTGTGGTCATTTGTGCATTGGTATGTTTCTTTGAGATAGGAGTTTGGATATATAGAGACTTGAATGCATCTTTAGAGTTGATATGTTGACAACCTGAAGTTTTATCTATGTTAGTTTACCTTGGTTTAAGGTATGGTTAGCTTGGATGAATTGCAAACTATTGTAGTTGCTATTCCAGGTTGTATGAGTAAGGAAGTTACTTGGAGCCTTTTTTATCATTTGATTATAATGCTTATGTTCATGTAGAGATTGGTGCAAGTTTTACTGACATTTGACATGGTTCACCTTGGTATGTGAAGGAGTTTGTTGCTTGATGGCAGTTGTCATGGTTGCTTTTGTAGGTGTCTTATTGGAGCACAAGGGCATGGTGAAGATTTATATGGTACATGGATGGATAAGAGATGTTTTTCCCTTATTTGTGATTCCTATGGTTGTATTTATAATGTATGATGTCAAGTGGGACAATGTTAGGATTAAGGTGACATCTACCTTGTAAATCGCATGACATGTTTCCAACATCCTTGGAAAGTGACCTAAGACAATTAGGATGTATTGGGAAAATAATTTGTAATATTTAATTCTCATCATTGTTTGTAATACATTCATAAGGAGTGATGGGTTACACTGGTAGCGATAAAAGTGGGTTAACACAAATATTTAATATTGTTTTCCTCACTTATGGATGTCTAGAATAAGATAATTAGTGACTTTAAAAAGTGGAAAAAGAGTAACCTATGAGCTTCTTCAAGTGAGAGTATGGAAGAAGAAATATGTGTCTCTTTGTTTTGAATCATTTATTACATTTAATATAATGTTTATCTTGCAAGTATAGGTGTCCATATTGGAGGGAAGGTAAACTGATGTCTTTTCGAGTTCTGTGAAGGCATTCAAAGGGTTGTGGTCATGAGTAAAGAATATTCTTCTTTGGGAACCTTTATTGGTGGTTTAAGAGCTCTTGTCATTCTATAAATTCAGCCTTTGGGTATAGGTTTTATGTGTAACAAAATGTGGAACAATTGAATGTAGTTTTCTTCTAAAATATCATAAAAAATAATTATAGGAGGGACACATAGAAAAATTATTTTCTTCCTATAGTGTGATGAGTCTTTCAATTGGCATTGTTTTATCCTTGTGTTTATTATACTTTTGTATGTTTATGCCTATATTATGAACCATATTTTTAATTAATTAATGATATATATGACATGTGATGGGCATATGATGAATGAATATGATATGTGTATTTTCATGGTTGATATAATATCTTGATGTTGTAAATGATGTTGATGTGAATAAATGGTTACTCTAGTATACTAACCTATATCTTAAGGATTCGTAGTTGGCCCATAGACAAAGTAGAACATTCCTCACAACCCACATAGAAGAAGTCAAAGACTGTCAATCGAAACACAATTGCTATGAGTATCTATTAAACTTTCTTTGAAGAATGAATGTGAGAAGGATATCAAGGAGCTCGTAGGATAATGAATTTATGCTTCATTAAGTCATGCATATGATTTTTTCACATTCCTATTGTTGGCATATTTGCATAACTAATAGAGATGCTGATGTACTGGTAAAGAATGATGTTGATATGATGATATATTTATGGACTGTTAGTGATGATATATTGATGGATTGTTGGTGATGATATAATTATGATATGATGCTTTATGATCAGTTATTTGTATTGTCATTGATCATAACCATGTTTGTTTATACTTGGTATATCATCTAAGTTATCTAAGTTTTTCCTAACTTGTAATGAATTGAGTTGGACAACAAAACTGCTAAGTTGCAGTCAATCGGTAAGCAAGAATAGTGAAGGAGATGGATGTGGTAGAGATCTGTGTTGAGTTAGACGTTGCGGTTTGGAATGTATGCTTATGACATTATAACGATTCTATGACTGGAACCGCATCATGTTTGGAGAACCAGAAGTCATGTTTGTAATTGGCTGTTGTATATTCATTGCAAGGTTTGAGAACCAGTGCCAAAATCTTTAACCAGTAATTTTTTATGGTTTCGCAATGAATCTTATCATATTCATTACTTAGTGGTGATGTGTCAGAAACTGTTAGTGATGATAAGATTGCGTTTAAGCATATACAAGGAGAAAATTTCTTGGGAAACAACAAAGTGCTTAGCAGTATGTGATAAGGGTTTGACAACTTATCAAATTGATGTGCGGTGATGTGTTATGATCATTCAACAGTTGTAATTGTCTTGAAATTTGTTGTAATGATCTATATGATGATCTTTAGTGATTTGTAATGATTTGATATGATCTATGATGTAGATTCAATGTATTTTGAATGTTGTTGGGATTATATAACTGACCTAATTGTAAAGTGTATTCAGGTCAATTTTGAGAAGAGATTAAGTGTCGATGATCAGAGAAGGAGAGTGTGCCGAACTAGATTGAGATGTTTGCATGTGTGAAGCAGATTGGAGCTGAAATGGATCTGTACTAGCAAGCAGAGAGTGCATTGATCAGATCATTTACCTATTATTTCCTAACAGTTGCAGTGGTATTAAAATCCCTTAACTGGGTAGGTCCTAACAGGCCTAATCTTGTAAATCCCTTCATTGGGTGGCTCATTAACTTGGGTTTAAATTGGTTCAGGAGCACCTAGGACTTAGGCAATCTAGTTTTTACAATTTTGTCTTTTATTGACCTTAGCCAAGTCGGTAGTGAATAAAGACTCTAGAAGGGTCCAAGATTTAGTATTTTGTGTCAATGTAGGCCTAGGTTGAGTTCATTTTCCTTAGGTTTGCATTTTTGTGTAAATAGTGAGTTTGAGTAGCCAATTGACCTTTTTGATGGTCAAAAGTGTCAAAACTTGGTCCAAGAATTAGGGAGGGATAAATAGGTTTTATAAATGTTATAAAAGTCATTTATGATGATTTGGAATAGGTCTTATAAGTTGGAGAGACCAAAAAGTGCAAAAGTGCAAAGTTGCAAAAAGTTGTCATGATAACTTTTGTCCTGAAATTGGTTAGTGGTGGAGTTAGGGATTTCCCAATGCCATGGAAGGAATACACACATGGTAAATCTATATAAACCCTCTCTTTCACATTTACCAAAGTTTGTGAAGTGTGTGTTGTAAGTTCAACAACTGAAACTACTCATTTTCAATATTTTTGGCAGCATAGTGGCTTGTTTTACTCAAATTTGTAATCGAATATGGATTGAATCCATTGATCCAGCAATGGATTGAGTTACTCTTGTGTTTTTTTGTATTTTTGATTCATTTTATATCTTTTTAAATACTGTACATAGGTGTTTTCTTGTTCAAGTTTGGAAACAACCAGTTTTGGCTTGTAAATAGCAATTTCCTTGTAAATATGGTTGCCCCATGAGTCCCACATGTGCTGCCATCACGGTGAGTTTGGAAATGGTTGGAAACCTCCTTTAAATTTTACATATGCAGATTCAAATGATGGAGAAGTGTTTAATCATGATTGTCACCTCATTCTAAGCGAGTCCAGGAGCAACTCGACTAGAGGAAAAGAGGTGAAAACGTTGAGTAAAGTGCAGGGGTGAGTGAAAAATCGCCATTTCAGAGTTTGGAGGGGTCCATGGGGTTGGAGAATAATTTTCTATGCAAGGAGGAGCCTTGAAAAATCCATTTGATATTAAAACCCCAAATTGTTCATTCACTGCCGGTTAAAGGCCTTATAATCCCTCAAAACCCTCATTTTGGGGTTCACACATTGTACAGTTAGACCAGGGCCTAAAACCACAAAAATACTTTAGGGATGGGTGAATTATTGAAGAAAAACCAAATTTGTGTGGGGGTTCTTTGAATCATTTTCCCTCAAGCCCTAGAAAATCGGATTTGGAGGCCTAATTAGGCCTAATTCCTTGTAGCCCTTTTCTAGGCAAGATTTTGAAATTGGTAAGAAACCTCAAGGCTGTAAACCACTAATAGAATCTAAATGCACTAAAAACATGTTATAAGACCTCTCTACACCTCTGCATCATCTCACAATAGTTGGAGGTCATTTTGGCAAGTTGAAGCCAAGAGGCCAGAATGCAAAGTGAATTGATAGGGTTCCTAACCAAAACAACTGAAGCAAAAACCTTAGCAAGGTCAATAATCAAGCCCTAGAAGAGATTGAGAAGGACTTGGAGGTCTATAGTGTAACTAGGCCTAGTGATTTGGTGAAATTGAGCAACACCAACTAGGTGGAGTGTTGAGCAGGCTAGGTGAAACCCCATCATAAATCCTTTAGCAAGGTTACTCCTAACATGGTAGAGCTCCTAATAGAGATGAGGTTAAAATCCATTCACTGGGTGACTCCTAACAGGGTCTTCTCTTAACCGGGCATTATTGTAAAGCTCCTAACCGAGCTAGGCCTTTAACAGGGCACATTCTGAAATAGTGCAAATTTTGTGGGTACCAATTCCCACCATGGTTTTTCCCATTTGGGTTTCCACGTGAAAAATATTGTGTTCATATGGTGGTTGATTTTTTTATGTGTGAATTTGATATCATTACATTGCTTGCATGTTGATGAACATGTGAGTGAGTAGTTTGGTAAATCTACTTTAAGTGATTGATTGAGTAGTTATCGGTACTGGTTATGAACTATTTTCAGATTGGTAAAAGATTGTAGTTTATTGTTATCATTGATTCACCCCCCCTCTTAGTAATAATCAATCCTCACAATAACAATCGGTATCAGAGCATTAGGTCCTCTTTGGGCATAAGCTTAACCGCTTGAGGTAAAGATCCTTAAGGATAGCATGGGGGAAGGTTCAATGAGTAAATGAGAGCTTTCACAAAGGCTTGTAGAATCTGAAGAAGCCTATGATGAACTAAAGGTCAAATACAAAGCTTCACTAGCTAAGAGAAGCGAGTTGGCTAAGTTGTTTTTGGAATTCACTGAAAACAGTTCATCTGATGAAGCAAACATTGATGCCTTAGTTAATGAGGTGGATAAGTTGAATGATGATAATGCAAATCTAAGGAGAGAACTGGAATCCCTTACCATCAGGATGAGTCAAGGGTTGGAAACCAGAAGGACAGCTGAAGACACAATAAAAGATAAGGATCATGAGATCTTAAAGCTGAACCGGGAAATTAGTACCTTACATGCACAACTTCATGAGGAAAAAGAAGAGAAAGAGGAAACACAAGCTGATCTAGACATGGCTATGTCTCTCAGAGAAATTCTTACAAAGAAAAATGAAGAACTTACCAAGGAGTTTACTAATGCAAATGAAATATTGGCTAAATTCAACAAGAGCATTGTTATTCTTGATGAGAATATTTAGTCATAGAGGCAGTTAGGAGATACACATGTCTTGGTATTCACAACCTTTGAACAAGGAGAGTCATCTAGTACCAAGGATGTCGAGCATAAAGACAGATATGCACCAAAGACCAAAAAGAAGAACATCGATAAGAGAACCTACAAACCAGTATGTTTTAACTGTCATAAGGTAGGTCATACTGCTAATGTTTGAAGAAATAGATCCAATACTTTTATTGGATATAGATCTAATACATATGAAGGATATAAGCCTAGAACTTTTAATGAATATTGCTTCAATTGCAACAAGTATGGGCATAGAGTTGTTGAGTGTGGGTCAAGAGTGAACAATCTGAGATCTTACATGGGTCACAAGTCTAATGGTGAATGGCAGAGATCTTACAATAACCAGAGAAACCCTACTTGGAAGAGATCTTACAATGACCAGAGGAACCCTACTTGGCAGAGACCTTGTGTGAACCAGTCTAGTCCATATAAAATGGAGAATAGAAGGAATGTGACATGTTCAATCTGTCACAACTATGGACATGTAGCTATGAATTGTAGAAGAAGAACTGGTAGAGGAAATGTTGGACCCTGGAGTACATCAAGAATGGCATGTTTCCATTGTCACAAATTAAGACACCTTGTAAAGTTTTGTAGAGGCCAAATAAACAAACCAGTTAATCAGTCTTTTGATCAGAAAGGGAAGAAGAAGGTTGATGTTGAAGAAACCAGAAGTGAGATGAACAAGATATGGAAGAAGAAAAGTGAGGAGATACCATTGGAGGACTCCAATTCTTCACCTGGTGTGGAGAATACTTTACCGTAAACTAAGCTATGATGAAGCTTAGGGGGAACATATTGTCAGATCCATTTTTGGACCCCCTGAATGGTGTGGGGTAAGTCAAATCTGCATATTTTGATGCAATATGATGTTATGGAATGAATTTGAATCGGTTACATCTCAAATCTGTAGATTGAATGTAATATGTGTGTCGGTATCAAGTTTTAGAGTTGAACAATGATTAGGGCATGTTCAACCGGTATGATAAGAGGAAAATAAAAGGTGTGTTGTAGTCTCATTTTTCACTTAACATTTTTGAGAGCACATTTGAAGACCTACAGGAATATAGATGAGCTTTTAATTGCTACTTTGGTGAAGCTAATAGCGGATTGTGAAGATTTTGGAAGAGTATTCAGATCGAAAACCCTAGTTGAGATGAAGTCTAATGATATCAGCAAGTTTGATGTAGTTGAGGAACAGAAGTTAGTGATTATTGAACCAGAGATGCAAAATCATGTAGAGTATAACAATGCAGAGGATACTGCTTCAATTGGTAGATGAAGGAGATGAAGATGATGAACAAGAAGAAACTTCTTTACTGGAACCATTTATACCCAGATATGTAAAGCTGAATCACTCAGTAGATTAGATAATTGGAGACAAGAATCCTAGAGTACAAATAAGAAGAAAAAAAATAGAGAAAGTTCTGGTCTAATTTTCATAGTTGAACCAAAGACATTGAGAGAAGCTCTTAAGGATGATGATTGGATAAAGGCAATGAATGAAGAGCTTGATTTATTTGAGAAAAAAAACACTTGGTCACTTGTTCCTAGACTTGATAATAAAAATGTGATTGGTACAAAGTGGGTATTTAGAAACAAACTGAATGAAGATGGTGAAGTGGTTGGAAACAAGGCAAGACTAGTTTGTAAAGGGTATGCACAAGAAGAATGTGAAGATTATGGAGAGACCTTTGCACCGGTTGCTAGGCTTGAAGGTGTTACAATGCTACTTGCATTTGAAACTTCTAAAGGTTTTAAATTTTATCAAATGGATGTAAAGTCAGCATTTTTAAATGGTATTCTTGAAGAAGAGGTGTATATTGAACAACCGGATGGGTTTGAATAGTTAGAAGATAACGATATGGTATGCAAACTGCACAAAGCATTATATGGATTAAAGAAAGCACCAAGGGCATGGTTTGAAAGACTTCATGCACATCTAATAAAGATAGGATTTTAGAGAACCAGGCTGGACAATAATATTTATTTGAAGACTGAAGGAGACAAGATGTTGATTGTAGAAGTATTTGTTGATGATATCATATTTGGAGGAAATGATGATATGAGTTTGACTTTTGCAGATGAGATGAAGGAAGAGTTTGAAATTTCTCTAATAGGTGAGATTATTTTTTTCATTGGTTTGCAGGTACAACATATGGAAGGTGGTATTTTTATCAGTCAGTCTAAGTATGTGAAGGAAATATTAAAGACCTTTGGAATGGAAGATTATAAACTAGTTGTAACACCTTTGGTTACAGGTTGCAGAATGTCAAAAGAAGATGATTCACCCTCAGTGGATGAGAAGGAATACATATATATGATTGGGAAACTTCATTATGTTGTTCATAGTAGACCGGATATTGCCCATGCAATTGGTTTAGTAGCAATATTTCAGAAGAGCCCTTAGGAGACACATATGACAACAGTGAAGAAAATATATAGATATCTTAGAGGGACAGTTGATTATGGATTGTGGTATTCATATAAAGGCAATTTTTCTTTGTAGGTATCCATTGATGTTGATTGGGAAAAAAATGTGGATGACCGGAAGAGTGCAGCCAGTGGTGAATTCTTTCTAGGAGGAAGACTGGTATCTTGGACCAATAAGAAACAAACTTGTATATCTTAGTCTACAACAGAAGCAGAGTATGTGGTTGCATCCATGAATTGTACACAAGAAATATGGATGAGACATGTCTTGGAAGGATTAAAAGAGGATATGAAAGAACTGGTGATCATACATTGTGATAACACTAGTGTTATAAACATTTCAAAGAACCCGGTACTGCATGCTAGGACTAAACATATTGAATTGAAGTATCACTTTCTAAGAGAAAGAGTACATGAAAAGAAAGTGAGATTAGAGCATGTGTCAAGTAAGGAGCAGTTGGCAGATATATTCACTAAACCATTACCTAAGGCTACCTTTGAATATCTCAGAGGTAAATTAGAATTTATACCCCTACCCAAGGTCAACTAAGAAGATGTGGAAGCATCAATACAATGAAATCATTGAATATATTTCATTGTGGATTGATGAGAAGTGGGATACTCCTCAGGGGGAGCAGCTAAGATGAAGCAACAAATATGAAGATAGAAGATGCCTTCACACCTTTGGCATTGTTGTCAAAGGGGGAGAAGAACAATGATAGGGAGAAGTAATTTAAACATGGAGAAGATCAAGTGAAGCACAAATCAATACAACATGGCATGATGGGTTCATGGTTTTACCATCAGTTGATTACTTTGGTGTTATATTATTTTAGTGTTGCCATCAATGCCAAAGGGGAAGAATGTTGGCATATTGGCATAACTGATAGAGATGATGATGTACCAGTAAAGGATGATGTTGATATGATAATATATCGATGGACTGTTAGTGATGATATATTGATGGACTGTTGGTGATGATATAATTATGATATGATGCTTTATGATCAGTTATTTGTGTTTTCATTGATGGAAACCATGTTTTTTTATGTTTGGTATATCATCTAAGTTATCTAATTTTTGCCTAACCGGAAATGAATTGAGTTGGACAACAAAACTACTAAGTTGCAGTCAATCGATAACCAGGAACAATGAAGGAGATGGTTGCGGTAGAGATCCGTGTTGAGTTGGACGTTGTGGTTTGGAATTTATTCTTATGACATTATAATGAGTCTATGACTGGAACCACATCATGTTTGGAGAATCGAAAGTTATATTTGTAATTGACTGTTGTATATTTTGTGTAGGGTTTGAGAACCGGTATCAAGATCTTTAACTGGTAATGTTTTATGGTTTGGTGGTGAATCTTATCGTGTTCATTACTTAGTGGTGACGTGTCATAAATCATGTGTGATGATGAGATTGCATTTAAGCACGTAAAAGGAGCAAATTTCTTGGGAAACAACAAACAGAATGTGATAAGGGTTTGACAACTTATCAGATCGATGTGCGGTGATGTGTTATGATTATTCAACAGTTGTAATTGTCTTGAAATTTGTTGTAATGATCTATAATAATTTTTAATGATCTGATATGATCTATGATGTAGATTCAATGTATTTTGAATGTTGTTAGGGTTATGTAACCAACCTAATTGTAAAGTGTATTTAGGTCAAGTTTGAGAAGAGATTAAGTGTCGGTGATCAGTGAAGGAGAGTGTGCCAAACCAGACTGAGATGTTTGCATGTGTGAAGTAGATTGGAGCTTAAATAGATCTGTACTAGCAAGCAGAGAGTGCATTGATTGGATCATTTACCTGTTGTTTCCTAACAGTTGGAGTAGTATTAAAATCCCTTAACTGGGTAGGTCCTAACAGGTCAGATCTTGTAAATCCCTTCACCGGGTGGCTCATTAACTTGGGTTTAAATCCTTTAGCAAGGTCACTCCTAATAGGGTAGAGCTCCTAACAGAGCTGAGGTTAAAATCCCTTTACTGGGTGACTCCTAATAGGGTCTTCTCTTAACCGAGCATTGTAAAGCTCCTAACCGAGCTAGGCCTTTAATAGGGTGCATTATGAAAGAGTGCAAATTTTGTGGGTACCGATTCCCACCGTGGTTTTTCCCATTTGGGTTTCCACGTGAAAAATCTTTGTGTTCATATGGTGGTTGATTTGATATCATTACATTGCTTACATGTTGATGAACACATGAATGAGTAGTTTGGTAATTCTGCATTAAGTGATTGATTGAGTAGTTACCAGTACTGGTTATGAACTATTTTTTAGAAGTGTTTTCAGATTGGTGAAATATTGTAGTTTATTGTTATCAGTGATTCACCCCGCCCCCTCTCAATGATAACTGATCCTCACAATAACACCTATATTTCTATTTACTATTTGAATAAGAGTCCAACTTGGATTAAGAATCTTGTTAAGTTAGTTGTCATTTTCAATTTCATAGCAAAATAAGTCATTCTCAATTTTACGAAGGACTAACAAGAGTTCTTAGCAAATTTTAAGTTGCAACTAGCCGACTCTCTCAAACTGTGTATAAAGTCCAATTTTGCCAAAGTTGGGATTGTATATGTGATACATACTAGATTCTACTTAGATTGTTGATTAATTAGAGAAGTTACTATTAATATCTATTATGTATTGGTTGAAGATGAATAAATTGAATGGTTGATGATGTGCTAAGTTAAGATTTCTTTGTGATCTGAGGGTACACCTTCTCAAGAAAGGGTCATTTGAGGTAGTGTAATCTTCTTACAGTTAGTCTCATTATTTAGTATTAGTTAGATGGTTCATTACTTTCAAAGATGACTTGTTATGCTTATTATTATTTAGTTAAATGTGCATATTGTCTGTTAATGAAGTTGATAGTTTAGATTGTAAGTTAAAGGTGCAACCTAGTCACAACATTGTCTACCCACAACTACTGCTAAGTTAACTTGTCAGTTGCTCGTAGAAACTATTGTGCATATAGGTTTCACATTTCAGCATTGTTTCTATTCTAGTTAATTGTTGAACTTAGTTAGTTCTATTTAGGCAATCATAGGTACCTTAGAGAGTTATTGATTGTACATACAATACTAACATCATCCAAGTATATACATCCCTGCTCAATAATCAAATGAGCCTCTTTGGGACAATAGGTTACTTAATTTGGGGATATGTTGCTTCATTAAGATTATGCATTTATTTGTCTACATCAACATATTGTACTTAGTAGAGACTAGTCATTTTTGGCACCATTGTCAAGGATCGTGCTAAGGTTTAGGATTCTTAAATTTAGATTTTCTTGATTGCTATTTTCTTTGTGTTCTTTGGTTTCATTAAGCTAGATGTTTTTTTTTCAATATTAGTAACATTCAATTTTGAGATGAATTTCAAACCGTTCACTAACAAGTGAAAAAAGCCAACTCATAAGCTCCAAATTTTCATCACATGTGGTAGCATAGGGATGCTTAAATAAGGTTTCTTCCCTCCACATAGAGTTCAGAAGACACATAGGCCACAATTAGAGGGTCAAAAAATTCATTAGATATAATTAGAGAGCCAAAATATCCATTCATTGCATGGAGAAGCTCAACATTTTCTGAGGAAACCCAACTAGAAGAGAAATCCACAACAATAGAAGGTACACAAGAATTACCTAAAACAATGGCTGATGCAAAAGTAGAAAACCTTGTGAAACCAATTAATTGAGTTCCATGTATCTCACCAAGAAAGAGTTGTTTCTCTCAAGAACATACCTTGATTAGCTTTTCCTAACTTCTACAACTGAATTACAAAGACCCTAATACATTCTTTCTTGAGTTTGATGTTTTGTTTAGTAGTCATCACTACACCACTAATGCCCATAGACTAAAACTATCCATAGCAACCTTCAAGGGTGTTTCTTTGAGATGATATATGTGGTTGGGTAGAAAAAATTTCTACAGAAGTACCAAGATTATGGTAGGGGTGGAGACATGAAGAATGAGGATATCTTTAAAGGATTTCTCAAAAAAGAGGATGAGCCTCTTGAGGATTATGTGGATAGATTCCAATTCTTCCTGAATAAGTCTAGACAAGATAAACTCTCTCTTAAATCCCTTAAGCTAGTAGTTTTCAAAGGAGTCAAATAGAAATGCATAGATGCACTAAATTGTTGGGGGGTTATATATCATAAGTTGAATTTTATGACATATACAAGCTTGCTAAGAACTATTCTAGGTCCACTGTGAGGAAGAACAAAAGCTCTACACTTATACCTACTACCAAGACATCTAATGGCATATCTAGAGGGGAGCTTAGAAATCTTCTCTCCAACATGAAGGAGGATATCATCAATCATCTTGTCATGAAATTGGACACCATGCATGTCAAGAAGAAACATGAGGGTGTTGAAGTATCTCTCAAATAGAATTTCTCCCATTGCAAACAAAAGAAGTCTAATTGTAAATATAGAAAGATCTTTACTATCTCTAAGGTAAAGCATACCCAACCAAAGTTTCATACCTTGGAAGATGAAGAAGGGAAATTTTTCTATATTTCTCAGTGTAAGGCATGGCAACAAAAATAAGGTATGCCTCCAAACCCATTGACCTTAATGTTTCATTCCTTGGAGTCAATTCAAATACTACAAAATGGAATTACCAACCTTGGAACTCAATGCCTAATCAACCATGGTAAGGTAGTTCCTCATCATATTAGATTCCATGGTAAGGAACATGGCCACAATAATCTCAATATTAGTTTCCTATCTATTAATAGTTGTAGGCCCCTTGGAATCCATGGTCACAACTTTGGAGAGGAAACCAATAGTGGCAATAGTCCAATATGTCTTACTCGTAGCAACAACAAATCTTGACCCAATAACCTTCTCTTATGCCTAATACATTACCATAATAACAAGATTGCATGCCAAATCAAAACATGCTCACTCCCACATAACCAAGCGTAATATGGAAAAATTTAGGGTTTCCACCCAAAAGGATGAAAACCACTAATTTTTCACTTAGGAAGATTACATTCAAAAGAGGATGGGGAATTCACTAGATATAGTCATAAATCAAATCAAGATTAAATGTTAAGTGAATTTGGATTGAATGTGTGTTCCTCTCTTGTGAGTTGAATTGTTGAAATAGGGTAAAATGCTAAATATTGAAGGTAAAATTGAGAAAACAATAAGTTATAGACACATGATTTTCACACGCACCTGGATCTGAGCAATATAAGATGAGTTGAATCTACTCCCCAAAATTGTCCAAAATTTTTTGAGACCATGGCGCATCACATCGGTCCTCCGAATTTTTCACACACCAAAGGGAGATGATTTGTCTCTATGAATACAACTTAATTTGAAGAGTACAACCTTGTACCTGTTTCATGCACACAAAAAGAAGAGAAAAGGTGTTGGTAATAGGGGTTTGCCTAAGTCAAACCCTATTTTGGAATCAACCTTGAATAAAATATTTCAAATTCTTGAAATAAAAAATAGAAAAGGTATACCTCAGATCTACAATGACTAGTAATGATGCTTTGCTTCTTGAATGTAATCACATATGTTGTATGAAATGGCATGAACATGAACACACACACACATGCTTGCAAATGAATGATTTAAATTTTCTCCATAATGGTTGAATGAAAATGGTTGGTGTATACTTGATGAATGCTTGAGAAGGCTTCGCATAATCTGCACTTTCACTTCACAAGAGGCTCCTTCAATTGTATGTTGATGGATCGGATGATTGATGGATCCTTGAAACGAGGAAAGGAAAGGCTATATGTATGAAACCCTAACATTGTTTTTGATCATAGAACGACCTAGAAATGATATATTTTCACACCAAGTTGGGTTTAAACATTATAATACCACCAAAATAAGATCCCAAAATTTGGGGAGAAAAAGTAGGGACCAATGTGAATCACATCGGTACGACTAACTTTTTTTGAATTTTTTTAGGGATGCAAGGTATTGTGATTATAAGGTGATTTCCAAGTGGGTGTGATGATTAAATATGTGCGGATATGTGAAATCGGGCCTTGAAGATCGAAATAGGACATAATTAGAGTTTTTGATGAATTAAAAGAATAAAAAGGGGCACACTTAGGGTAAAGGGCCCAATTTTATGATATGTGGAATGATAAAAGAATATTTTATATGCTTAAAGGGAATTTAAAATAATGCTCCCAATTATCCACTTATGCCTCTTATATCCAAATGAGAGGGGAAAACCTCCTTATGCACTTGCCTATCCTCAATTATGTTAATTTTTTGACATAGGCTGACACAAGGAGGTGATTCCTACCCAAATTTTGGATAGGGCAAAGGGTTTAAATTGGGCCAAAATTAGGGAGGACCATGGTGTGGGACCATGGTCTTGGTGAGGACCAAGGCACCATGCCCTAGTCCTACCCTATAATTGGGCAATGGTTAAGGGTCCAGCAAGATAAAATGATATAATATAGTCATTATTGCATGGTGGGGGGGGGGGGGGGGATAAATAGGTCTTCATCAAGAGAGGAGATGCAGGTGCTAAGGTGAAAGCCCTATACACGGTCTAAATTTTAAGGGAGTGTTAGGTCCTGGAGGCAACTGAGAGGGGGGGGTGGTGAATCAGTTGTCTCAATAATTTAAACCAAAACAACTTAACCAATTTATTACTTAATACCGGTGAACCACCCTATTATACCGGTGGACAGATTTAACTGATAATTGCAATACCGATAAAGATTAATGCATGAAACAAAAAGACAAAGTCATCCACAACACATAACACCAATATTTGTACATGGAAACCCTGTAAGGAGAAAAACCACGGTGGGAAACCTTACCCACAATCAGATGATACTATTGCAGATAGTAAGTGTACATAAATGGGGTCTGCACATGCAGAAAGGCCAAACACCTAGAGCTCACTGCTCAATCACAAATGGGAGTCACACTGACTGCAATTGGATGGTTAAATCCAATAAGAATGTACTACACAAAATAGCATCTTCATATGCTGGATTCAGTGCCAGTGTAGTTCTGATATGCTTTCACAAAAACCTATCTTCACCTTCAAATGATGTCTACCTGTATAGCTCTGCTTAATCTCACATATACCTCTGCTTAATCTCACATATACCTCCTTACAGATCTTTTTTTCATTCCACATCCGATCTTACAAATAAGATCTTACATTTATACCATAACCTAAGACCAATTTTAGTAGGTCGGCTCTACAAGATATTACAATAAAATCATTTTACAAACAATACAATATCCGATGTAATAACCGATTCAATATGTCGGCTTAATGCATTTACAACAATAATTAACCATCTCGATAGCATGTCGTGTTGATCTGGAAAAGATAAACCTACCAGTGCATAACTTGGACCTATTTGCCGGTAACAACAAATATGCAAATATGAAATGCCAATAAATAATTCTCCAAGTTAAGATGTCCAAACAATGTCTTCGATATTACCAAGTGTTTTCCATGCCATTCCAAGTGCCGGTGATCATTATATCATGCCGGTGTACCATATATCGGTGATTGTGCAAAAGTCACTTGCTTGCCGGTGAATGTTGTTGGATCTCCAAAGTGATAGAGTTTTAGTAGGTGTTGACATCAATGACAAAACCATACCAAAATACCAACAGGGAGTACAATTTAGGATGCTACATTTAGCCCCCACTTTAGCAAGAGTATGAGCTTATGCAAATACTCACGGTAAAGTAGATGAAAGAGAGATAAAGAAGATGAGGAATGTGGAGCTAGATCACAAGGAGTATAAGACAAGAATAATTTCGAGGAACCAAGCTCCCAATCTTTGGATCTTAACTCACTCAAACATATGCAAGGGCACACAAAACAAGACAAAAACAAAGAGACAAACAAAAGAAAAAAGGAAAACAAAGGAAAAAGACACACAACAGATGCTAAGAACCAAAAACAAGACATCAAGTCAACTAGCCAAAGAGACCTTGATGTCAAAATTCCTCAACCACTAATATCATTCTTGAAAAATGTCATCTCATGAACATAAGTGATCACATAAAAGTACAAAGCAAGCACCATCCATGAACTACAAGTAGCTAAGCTATCAACTCATGAGAAGGAGGAGAGAGAAAGCATGAGTATAATCTAGATGTGTTTATCTAGAAGATTCATGAGTAGAATGGTAAAAAAGAGAGAACATAGATACCTCGCCCCTAGATGTTTGCATCTAGGTGATCCATTTAGGGAGGAAAGTAGGAATAGTCTATCCCTATTCTGCTAGTTCCACGCATCCTCGTGAGTGTGTGCAAGTGATGTCTGGTTTCAAGTATGAAGCAACCCATTTTTTAGTGTGTGTCAACCTGTTTAAGACATGTAATGTAAATGCAAATTCCAAGTGGCCATTGTATGTGCAAATGCCAAGAGGCGAATGACAAATACATGCCTAGTTTCGAGGACATTCTCATGTAAGAGTTTTGCTCTGGTTTCAGTGATTTGTACCTCCATCTAAGACATATATCAAATGTTATGTCTGGTTTCAAGCATGAATCATCTCATCTAAGAGTTTTTATCCTCTACTTTCTAGAATGAACACCTCATCTAAGACATGCAAAGGTATGATATGCAAAAATATAGTACAATATGGTACAAAGGGAGTGTTATGGGTGCCCCCCCCCCCCCCCAACATGTCAACATAGTCATATTTTTATGTCTTAAGGAAGCTTAGAGACAATGATACCTAACCTTCAACACCAAGGAGATATCCTTTAGGCAAAAATGTCATAGATCCAAGCTAGAGAGGGAATACTCTTATAAGCAAGGATAAGATAGTTAAAAAAGAGATATCTTGCCATGAGTGTAAAGAGGACCCTTGGAGGAGAAGTTATTGATGAAGGATGGCCTACTTTTGAACCAATGTGAGGAGGTAAGTTTATGATAAGTATGCATTGTCTAGTGAAAAAGAGGTTGTAGCCAAGGACTTACACCTCTTGCATAAGAGAGAATCCTTGAGAAAATAATAACTTTACACAAGGAAATGATGCCAAATCATGAACAAACACCACTCAACAAAAGAAAAGTGGGTCCTTAGAAAAGATAAGAGAGAGATCATTTCCCCCTAAGCATATGGATGATGCGAATAATTACATAAGTTCCAAAGAGGTATTATTCATAAGATACGTACCATTTCAAACAAAGAATAGGTCCTAACAAAGGACACAAGGGTACTTGCATGAAGGATAATTCTATGCAAGAAAGGACATCACGTTATGAAAAATGCAACATAAAAGAAGAGCCAATATTCAAATAAAAAGAGAGAGAGGAGAAGGACCACAAACTCCTTTTAGGAGAGATTATTCATAAGAGACACACCGTTTCAAACAAAGAATAGGTCTTAACCAAGGAACAAACATGTTTTTGCATGAAGGATAATTCCATACAAGAAAGGACGTCAAGTTATGAAGAATACATTCTAGAAAGGAAATAGTGAAATCTTGGAAAGAGGAAAGATAATATTCTTTCCCCCCAAGTGTAGAGACAAGTATAAATAGACTATTATATTGCTCACTAAGCATGATTGCACCTGAAATTGTACCACCATTAACTACAATGAGCCCCCGATGGGTAGGCTAACAATGTCACATAGTGAGGAGCAACAAAGTAGGAACTCGAATGTTATTTGAAATGATAATGAGAAATATGTCATTCGTTGTCAGATGTTATTTTTGTGATGCCTAAATCAATAAAATGTTGTGTTTTTGTTTTCAAAGAGTGACCCTCATTGGTAGAATGGCCATGAATTTGATGATACTTGCAAAAAGAAGAATTTTCAAGATATTTTCTACATTTCCTTCTTTTAGGCCAAGAAGAGAGATTAGGTTGCTATGAAGAAGATTAGACAAAACACTATCTTGTTGTAATACCACACTAAGCAATGTAGGAGGGGATGTTGACAAAGGAAGAGCCTGGAAACCTATATTTTCATTCGAAAAGTGTGATTTCTCATAACTTTCAAAACTTTGTTGCACACATCCTAAAGATTGGCCATTATATCCATGTGCATATGTTGAAATGTCTAGAGGGGAGGGTTCATTCTTAGTGATAAATTTAAAGAGCTTCTATCATTATCAAGACATGTGTTAGAAGGAGAAGTGTGAATTGTTTTAGAAGCTTAGAAAAAAGACACAAAAGGCTTCGCGAAGGCTTCAATCTTAAACTGAGGGATCTTATACCCATTGCAAGAGGGTGTAGAGTCTCTTGTACCAAAATTCCTTTTTAGATAAGCATCATTGATAGGAGATGGTGTTGTTGAAGGATTCATAGTACTAAAGGGGGAAATTTATCCTTCACCATAAGTGAAATTATAAGGATTAGAATCAACCTTTATTTTGTGAAGTTCATTGTTATATATGAATTTTATTGTGTGATGGGTGGGCA
This sequence comes from Cryptomeria japonica, assembly GCF_030272615.1. Taxonomy (NCBI): domain Eukaryota; kingdom Viridiplantae; phylum Streptophyta; class Pinopsida; order Cupressales; family Cupressaceae; genus Cryptomeria; species Cryptomeria japonica. Next base: position 685,945,416 of record NC_081411.1, read on the forward strand.
TGACACGAATAGGAGTAGGGAAAGCCATGGGTCCTACTTTAATAGGTAATATGACTATACTAATTGACTCTCTAGGAACATTATCAAATCCATGCACACAAAGTTGATCGGGTAGAATAGAGGAATAATCAAAATTTATCTTATCTAATAAGTCAACACAACAAATATTAAGAGCTGACCCATTATCAATTAAAGTACCTCTTATCTTTTGTCCATAAATGCAAGGAGTAATCATTAGGGGATCATCTCTATTTTTAACCTCTATAGAAGGCAATTCATCTTGTGAGAATGTGATATCACTTCGTTTAGAAGAAGTATGAGGAACCACCCTTTGTAAGGCTTCTTGGATCAATTTATGATATAAAGGTGAAGTTTGAATTAAATCTCAAAGGGAAATCTTAACTAAGATATCATGAAGCTTTTCAACAAGATTAGGTTCTCTATCAACATGTTTCTTAGAATGAGGGGGGGAAAGGAAAGGAGGTGAAAATAAAATTGGGGTCTTTATTTTTTATGCTAGTATTAAATGAGTGATGTAGTTCAGGACCATATTTTTAGTCTTGTTGCCTTTCCATATTACTTCTTTCACATATGTATTTGGTAGCTTGTAGGATATTATGAGGTTTTTTAGCTCTAGGCTTCTCATAACTAGAAGCATGAATGGTATTGACTTGATTAGGTTCTTTTTTCTCTAAGGATATATCTTGGGAAGGGAGAGAATCAAGGAAACTGCGAACAATTTCATCTTCTTGGTCCAAGGCATCTTTGTGATTAAGACAAATATTAGGAAAGGGACTATCATATGTAATTAATGTTTCATCTCTAGGGAGAAGATGATGAAAGGAAGGTATGGTATCACTAGGAGAAGTAGCCACAATATCAACCCCTTGCACAAAATAATCCTTATGAGGGAGGTACATTTTAGGAGAGAATAAACATAATTCTCCAAAGATTCATCTTTAGAAGGGAGATCTTTGAAAGAAGTGTCCATATTCTCTTTTTGCATCGACGTGCTCTCATTAATGAGATCAATTTTGGGAGAGGATAAATCATAGCTATGAATGAAAGGGAGAACTAAGTTATCATCAAATGTATGAAAGGGAACATAATTAACATGTTTAATGTAGCTTGAAATTAAATTAGTAGAATAAGATAAGAACTCCATACGCACTTATGACCAAGACAAGAAACTCATATGTCATTTAACTATAATAATATTCACCTCATACATGCATGAAAAATTGAATAAAGGAGGGAAATTGGATTTTGAATTGGAAATTTGACATTTGAAATTTGAAATTTGAAACTTACAAAATAATGCAAAAATTTAGAAAATGATTATTCAATTAAATAAGCAAAGTGATTTATTTTTTTGAAAAATTGTGAAAAATCCCACAAATAAATTTAAAATTTAAAATTAGGGCCTTGTGAAAATAACCTCTTAAATTTGAAATTTGAAATTTGACTTGCAAATGAAAATTTGAATTTTGAAAGTGAAAAACACTCAGATCTGAAATAATTAGTCCAAATTAAACAATTCACAAGCTTAATTTTGATTTTAAAAAATTAGGGTTTTGTTGAATTTAACCTCTAAATTTTTAACATTTGCAAGAAAATCAAACTTGTAAGTGAGAACTTGAATTTTAAATTGCATACACACTCAGATCTAAGAACAAAAATCAGAATTAATGGTGTAAAGAGTTAGGTCCACCAAAATGTAATGTGGAAAAATTTAGGGTTTCCACCCAAAAGGATAAAAACCACTAATTTTTCAATGAGGGAAAATACATTCAAAAGAGGATAGGTAATTCACTAGATCTAGTCATAAATCAGATCAAGACTAAATGCTAAGTGAATTTGGATTGAATGTGTGTTCCTCTTTTGTGAGTTGAATTACTGAAATAGGGTAAAATGCTGAAAATTAAAGATAAAACTGAGAAAACAGTGAGCCATAGACACAGGATTTTTGCACGCAGTTGCATCTAAGCAATATAAATTGATTTGCATTTGCTCCCCAAAATTGCACAAAAAGTGTCCAGACCATGGCGCATCACATCGATCCTCCAAATTTTTCGCATGCCAAACTGGGATGGTTCGTCTTTGTGAATAGAGCTTAATCTAAAGAGTACAACTCTGTACCTATTTCTTGTACATAAAAACAAGTGAAAAGGGGTTGGGAATAGGGGTTTTCCTAAGTCAAACCCCAGTTTGGAATCAACCTTGAATGAAATATTTCAAATGCTTGAAATAAATAATGGAAAAGGTATACCTCAGATCTGCAATGATTGGTAATGATGCTTTGCTTCTTGAATGTAATCACATATGTTGTGTGAAATGGCATGAACATCACAAAACCCTAACACACATGCACATCCTTACAAATGAATGATGTAAAGTTGATCCAAAATGATTTAATAAAAATAGTTGATGTAGACTTGGTGAATGCTTTCAAGAAGACTTCACATAATCTGCACTTTCACTTTACAAGAGGCTCCTTCAATTGCTTGTTGATGGATCGGATGATTGATCGATCCTTTAAATGAGGAAAGGAAAGGTTATATGTATGAAACCCTATCATTTTATTTTATCATAGATTGACCTAGAAATGATATATTTTCACACCAAGTCAGGTTTAAACATTATAATACCACCAAAACATGATCCCAAAATTCGGGGAGAAAAAGTAAGGACCGATGTGAATCACATCGGTTCAACCTACTCTTTTCCATTTTTTTTAGGGATGCAAGGTATTGTGATTATAAGGTGATTCCCAAGTGGGTGTGATGATTAAGGATGTTTAGATATGCGAAATAGGGCATTGAAGATTGAAATAGGACATAATTAGGGCTTTTGGTGAATTAAAATAATAAAAAGGGGTACATTTAGGGTAAAGGGCCCAATTTTATGATATGTGGATTGATAAAAGAGGACTTTAGATGCTTAAAGGGAATTTCAAATAATGCTCCCAACTATCCACTTATGCCTCTTATATCCAAATGAGAGGGGAAAACTTCCTTATGCAGTTGCCCATCATCAATTATGTTAATTTTTTGACATAGGCCGACATAAGGAGGGGATTCCTTCTCAAATTTTGGATAGGGCAAAGGGTTTAAATTGGTCCCCAATTAGGGAGGACCATGGTGTTGCACCATGGTACTAGTGAGGAGCAAGGCACCACACCCTAGTCCTACCCCATAATTGAGACAAGGTTAAGGGTCCAACAAGATAAAATGATATAATATGGCTATTATCTCATGGTGGGGGGATAAATAGATCTTTGTCAAGCGTGGAGATGTAGGCTCTAAGATGAGAGCCCTAAATGTGGTCCAAGTTGTAAGGGAGTACAATTTAGGACACTACACCAAGAACACCACAATTATCAACTCAACCTACACTAATTCTAACAATAAGCCTGTTTAACAGGCTTATTCTAATGAGACCACACAGTATTCAACCTATGTGGTTAGATTCAATGGTATCCACCTCCACTTAGGAAAGACTCTTGTCATTCCTACATCTCCTCAAATCATATAACTATTTGATGATGAGCCAATAGTAAACATCACTAACAATACACATCTTGAATAGACCCAACTACATGTTGAAATAAAAAATTTCGAACCACTTTTTCCAGAGAGGTTGGCTACCCAAAAATACCATTTTGATCTTTAATCCAACCTTACAAGGCAATTGAATAGTTTTTGTGTCAAGATATCTCTCATTTGAGATGTACCAATTCTTACCAAGGACATCAAGGAACTAAGGGAACTATGTCTTAAATACCCATCAAGAAAGAAGAAGAACCCTAAACCTATCCATGTTATAGGACAGCGTGTTGATATCATGTTGGGTACCTTGATAGTCCCTAAATACTCAAACCCTAGTAGCCCTATTTTAGATGTGCATATCAATGGCACACTTATAAAGAACACTCTTATTGATCTTGGTGCAAGAATAAATGTCATAACCAAGGAGACAATGAATACTCTTCAACTACTAAACATAAGGCCAACACCAACCGCCACTGTGAAACTAGAGGGAGTAATTGAAGACTTTGTGATGACTTTGGATTCATGAGAATAACTTACTAATTTTATTGTTTTGCAGCTCAAAGCCAACTTAGGGGTTGATCACGATTGGCTATTGTTGATGCTTTTTATTGACCATAGGTCTAACAACATAATCATATCCAATGGGAATGTGACCAATAAATTGGTCATTTATCCTCTAGTTTGGCCCCATGCTAACATGGAATAATTCATATGGCCTAATCTAGAGTATGAGGATCAATATTCTCTACATATAGTGATGATAATAGAGATTATCCTATGATATACATCCAAGATGAAGATAAAATTCTTGCTCATATTGTGTAAAATTCTTATGGTCTAGACTCACAACAAGAGGAGTTCCTTTCTTTTCTAACTTGTCCACTTCATAGCCTCTTATATAGTGAATATGCATCTACATCAAGTATGTTTTATGATATCTTTCCACCTAAAAGCAAAATCAATATATATAGTGTAGACATTGCCTTAGTCATGACAACAACCAACTCTATAGAAGTGTCTCTTGGTAAGACACTCAACATCAACAATAAACTGACTATATCTCAACATGGTGACCTATTACAGAGCGCACAAGCTCACACTTATACATTTTCATGGGATTATAATGACATTATAGGCATTGATCTCGACCTATGTATGTATATAATATACATCAATGAGGTTTGTAGACTAGTAAGACAACCACAAAGGAGGATGAACCCAACACTTAGGGACATATTCAAGGTTTAATTGTAGAAGCTTTTAGATGCAAGCTTCATATACCCTATTTCAGACAGTGAATGGTTTTTCATTCCTAGTCACTGTGCCCAAAAAGTAAGGAAAATGGAGTGTGTGTGTAGACTACAAGGAGCTAAATGCAGGAACTAGAAAGGACCATTTTCCGTTGCCTTTTATTGATTGAGTTTTGGATTCACTAGCTAGCAAATAATATTGATCCTTCCTTGATGGGTTTAATGACTACAATTAGATCAAGATATCCCTTTATGATCAAGACAAGACTACCTTCACATGCACATGGGGTATATGCACCTACTCAGTATTTCCTTTTGGATTATGTAATAGCCTAGCTACCTTCTAGAAAAGTTATCTTTCGCATCTTTTCAGATTTTTCCTATTATACAGTGGAGATTTATATGGATGCTTTCAATACTTATGGAAACTCCTATAAGGAGGTACTAGGAAATTTGGAAACTTAGGTACTTCAAAGATGTCAATACAATAACCTCTCCCTTAGTAATGAAAAATGCTTTATGATGATGGAAGAGGGGGTTGTACTTGTTCATTTTGTCTCAATTAATGGAATTCAAGTTGACCCTACCAAGATTGAGATCATATCAAGTCTTCCAATACCACAAAAGTAGAGAGATATAAAAATATTTATTGTACATGTTTACTACTATAGGCACTTCATAAAGGAATTTAGTAATATTTATACACCTCATATCACATTGCTAACCAAGAAATTAGAATTTTAATAGATTGCAAGTTGCCAACAATCATTTGAAGAAAAGAAGAAAGCCCTCACACAAGCACCAATACTAAGAGGACCTAACTAGATGCTTTTAACTTTGCAAGATCAGTGTTGGAGAAAAATGAAGGTAATTTAGAATGTGCAATTTACTAAATTAGTAAGAACTTGCATGGGATTGATGTTAACTATAGAGTTGCAGAGAAGGAAATGTTAGCTCTCATTTATGTAATAAACAAATTTAGGCATTATATCACTGGTTGTTGTGTATTTATTCATACTAACCATGAAATAATATACTATCCCAAGAATAAACCAGTGGTAAGTGTTTGGCTTGTCAAATGGCTTCTCTTGTTACAAGAGTTTTACATCATCATTGTTGGCAAGCCTAGAGAAGATATTGTTGGAGCATACTTTCTCTCAAGGTTAAGAACTTCCTTAGAAGATCTAGTAGTAGACGATTATTTTTTGGATGAACATATATTCACATTATCATTCTATATTCCATGGTATGCAGGTATTGTTAAGTAATTGGTTGAAGGGAAAACACCTCCACACTTGTCATGCATGGAGAAGAAACAATTAGTTCAGTGCAACTCTTGATACTCATGGATAGTTGATTGTCTATTTTATATAGGGCCTAATAATGTCATGCAGAGTTGTCTTGGGGAAGATGAAATATATGACATACTAAAAGTCTTACATGATGAACCTTGTGGTGGATGTATAGCTTGAAATTACACATGAATAAATTATCAAAGGAAAACCACCAATTCCTCCAATATATACTAAAATCAAACTATCTAATGGAGTATTAAGATGAGAGTGCATAATGAAGATAAAATAAATCAAAACAAAGCACCATAAAACAAAATACTCCCCTAATGTCTCCATAGTTCTCAAGTCTCTTTCCAAATTGCAATGATAATGACCCTCAAAAATATGCAAGCACAAAAAATTAGATAAAAATAAAGCTCAAGAGTAGTGGTTAACCCAAAACTGGAGGCAAAGGTTCAAATATATAGGCTTGGGTGGAAATCAATCAATAATCAAGTTTGAATTGAATACAAAAGAGATTGAATGACTCAAATTGTGTAGAAGAAACTTTGACAAAGATGGGGAGAGATTGGAGAATCTTGTGAAAGGAATCAGAGGACAAATTGTAGCAATTGTTAGAAAGTGGAGAGAATGGGTAGGTGATTAGGAAAACAGGATTTAAATAATAAACTTTTTTAAGTTCATGAAAAAGGGTAACAATAAACAAATATTTATCTTTTTACTAGACCGAGGAGTGAAATGATAAATGGATTTATTTATTCAACCATAAAGGAATATTTAGTTAATTAAATAATAAAAATTATTTAATTATGGAAGGACTTTACAAGAAAATGATGAGAAATATTAATTAATTTAAAATCAATTATGAGAAAATGGTAATTAATTGAATAATATAAAATTATTTAATTAATATAGAGAGGGGGGACAATTAGTAAGTTGATTAAATAATTAAAAAATATTTAATTTTGTATGGAGATCGACGATCAGAGAAATGTTAATTTTTGGTGTCTATAGTGGACACTTTGTAGCCAAGAGGATAGAACTCAAGATACCCAATGCAAGGTATTATTGGCCCACCATAAATAGGGATGCTACCCATTGCACAAGATGTGATGGATGTTAATGGAAAGGAAGACCTACAAAGAGTGATGAGATACCCCTACAACCCAAGCTAGCAATCACACCATTTGACAAGTGGGTTATTGACTTTATTGATCCAATAGAACCTACATATAAAACCAAATCCTATATATTGGTATGTATTGATTATCTCACTAAATGGATGGAAGTGAAAGATTCAAGAATTACATGAGACATTCAGTTTTATCAATTCTTGTACGAGGAAATATTTACAAGGTATGATGTTCCAAAGGAGATAGTCACAGACCAGGGTTCACAATTTACTTCCAATTTAATTGCACAATTGATAAAGGAATCTGATATCACACACAAGAATTCCACACCCTACCACCCACCATCCAATGGATAGGCTAAGGTAACAAACAAGGAGCTTGAAGATATATTGATAAAGACAATTTCAACTACACATAAGTGATTGGGCTGTCAAATTGCCTAAAGTAGTTTGAGCATATAGAAAAACATGAAAAATACAACAAGGTTTACACCCTATGAACTAGTCTATGGTAAAAAGGAATTTATACCCATTGAATTTGAATACAAAACATTTTGCATATAATAAAATTGGAGGTGGGCCTCATTCAAGCACAAAGGGATTGCCTGCATTAGTTGAATGCACTTGATGAAATTTGGATGGAACCAATTCAACACACTAAATTCATACAAAAACATAGAAGAAAGTGGCATGACCATATCATTAAGACAAAGGAATTCAAGGCATGTGATTGGGCACTATTATTTGATTCAAGTCATAAGAACCACAAGGGAAACTTGCAAACATGGTGTTCAACCCAACAATAAGAATAATAACTCTAGTTGAAGTCTCAACCCAAAGTTTGGACATTCACTTGGTAAAGTCACTATTTCTATAGCTAGTGTTCATTTGATTGTCAACCCAGGGACGTAATACTTGAAATGGGTCTGCACTATATATGCACTAAGTTTCTGCAACAACTACTATGCAATACTGCAGCAACTAACATTATGTGGAAAAGATAAGCAAGAATTGAAACTATTGAAAGGCTACAGGGAAAACTTATGCATTAACATAAATTCATTCAAGCAATGCTGGCTAAGTTCAATTAAATAGAAAATTACTTTGTTTTGGTTTGGCTCCAGAATAGTCAGTGGATCTGTTTCCAGTGGCTATAGGAACAGTCAATGCAAGAATGTCTATTGCAGCTAAGGAAAGAAAACTAATCTTAACAAATGCATAGGAACACTCACCAAGTGGGCCCCCTTGGGTGAGTGATTCCAGGATTTCCAAAAACAACTCTAAGTGCTCAGAATAACATATTTTTATTCATCATTCTTTGGAAGTCATTACATGATTCAATATGAAAAGAAACTCAAAAACACTTGTAAAAATTCTCTACTCTGATTTTCTCTCTTTTTTCTATCTCGCCTCTGAGAAGAGATAAAGAGATTATTTTAAAAGAAATCATCTACTTTAGACAACACTGATCACATCAAAGAGAAGAGGTGGATAACTAAATGAGAAAGGAGATAGTTGGAGTTAAGCTACTGAAAAAGCAGATCCAAACCGAACCACAGTCATAATATACTATGGCGATATTTACACCACCAATGTCCACTTGAGTTAGACATCAGTAGTATCATTTGATTGCTCCTCCTATGTCGTTCCTTACGCTTTTCAACATTTATGTTGTTCAATCCTTTAGTCATCTTCTTGAATATCTCTTCCTTCAACTGGCGTGATAGGTGAGCTTCCATCATAGCATCATTTATTCCCTACACTACAAAAGAAATAACATATAAGAACATACATATGTATTTTATTTAATCAGGACATCTATTAATTTCACACAAGATATTGCCCTAAACAATCTGCAACAAGAATAAATCGCTTGGCTGCAGGAATAAACTGGCAAAGACAAAACATGTTTTATTAGGTTCAGGCTAACATATGAAATACATATAGTAAACTTTTAATACATCATTAATACTATGTAAATCAAAATATGACAAAAGCTCAAAAGTTCTAAGGATAAAAATATGCCAATGTCTCAACTCATCACATGGTAGTTAGGACCTTATGAAATTCAACAGGTGTTTCCAAATGGAGTTGGCTAGCTCACCGTGATAGACCCAATATGTTTCTCCTTGATGGTGGATAAGTATAGGTTCAAATTATACAAGAAACCCCATAATAAGGATGAGTTTTTGCTTCATATATAGAAACAATTCATCCCACCACTTGAATAACCCATATGATCCACCCCATCTAATGATATCATTCCAACACCACCACCATCACCCACACCTTCAACTCATGCATCAATTGTAGATGAATCATCTAGTTCACCTACAACCACTTCGGCACAATAAAAAAATGTATCTATCACATGCACACACCACAAATATTCATTCTTTTATTTTCACTAGCATTGAGGAGCTTGTAGCATTATACATTAGTTGGAACTTGTAGCATCACATGACAACTGAGACCTAACTTTACGCATCCCAACAACTTTTTCCCTCCGTGCAACCATCAATTTTGTCAAGTTACATGCAACAAAGGAAACATTACTTCACAGGCAATCACTTCACATACACATGCACAAGTTGTGGTACTTTTCCAATCTCACACATGCAATAGTGGTTTTGCTACTAATTTCACTTTTTTGCCAAGTGGCTCCATCATAAACTCAACTCCCAATTCCATTGCATGACCATTGTCACATCAATAAATCAAGCATCACTCCAAATACAATTTACTTTGCTTTTCAACAACTATCTTTATCAAAGCTAACATATTTCCACGATCCATTCAAATCTTGTATGTAGTTTCTAGATTAGATGGTTAAAAATTGCTCACACAATCTAATCTAGAAACTGCATACAGAACTATCTATAGCCAAATACCACATTACAAATCTTAAGCAATTACTTTTGTATTACATCATTTATTACATGATTGATTTTATTTTTGTTGGCAATATGGAGGAATTGATTATGTGTTGCATTGATGTTTTGTCATTGATGTCAACACTAGCTATTTTGGTTGGTTGCCAACAAACAGGTTTTGGTTATCGGTAGAAGATCTTGTGTTATCGGTAAGGGTTTAAGGTTTTACCGGTAGAGCTTTTTACTGAGAATCTTTTACAGGATGCATAAGTGGTGTTGGTGTAGTTTCTAGATAGAATTCAAGATGTAGAAAGTGATCCTTGTTTGTGCCTCAATTGATTGGAGACATCGCTTTGGCATGGTGGACCCAGATTAGGTCTGGTACCTATCTAGTTTATGGTCAGGTATCATGTTAACGTGTTCTCTACACGTTACTGGGATGATTTATGGATTGGTTAATATTGTTTTAGTCTTAAGCCGACATGGCATATCATTGTAATATGGATGTATGTAATGATCTTATTGTAATATGTTTTAGGTGGCCGACCTAATTGGTTTAGGCCTTAGGGTTTGTATAAATTGATGTAAGATCTCATTGTAGATCAGAATGGTAAGGGAATGAAATATATATCTCGTGGTCGTGGAATGAAATATCATACACGAAGGAGATTTGGTCAATCATAGGTGATCGAATTGGGTTTAAGTAAGAGGTCAAAGGCCTTCGGTATTGAGCTTAATTGGGACTGTAATCAGGCATGGTAGATGCTATATCTGGCAATTCATTCTTCTAGATTGTTGATCAACTATCTTGAGATGGTTATAACCTCTCTGTAGTCAGTGAGACTCCTTTGTAATGAGCAGTATGCTCTAGACAGTGTGCCTTCCTACATGTACAGGCCCCTTATTGTATCACATACTTTCTGCAGAAGTATCATCTGACTGTGGGTAGGCTTCCCATCATGGTTTTTCCCTTTACTAAGTTTTCCACATACAAATCATGGTGTTATGTGGTATGGTTGTATTGTGTTAATTATCTATTTCATTCTTAAGTTTTATTGCTTACCGATATCTATTTCTTCTATTCTGTAATTCAATGTTTATGTGCTCCGTGTTGGGACCCTAAAATTTTCAAATTTTAGAGGTCCAGATTCATGCCAAAAAGTAGATTTCTATGTTCAATAATGTGTCACATCTATAATCAAGAAGGTTCTTCCATTTCCAACTCTAAGAAACCAGGTTTGATGCATGAACAAGGTGGTCGATTTCCAGGTATGTGTGTGGTTGCAAAGGCAAAATCATTCTAGGTACGCCTTTTTGAATCATAATTTCTTCTCACCTAAGCACTATTATGTCAATTAAATTGTTCATATGCATTTTGTATATCATAAATATGTTCTATGTCAAATCGTAAATCCTCTTGATAACAGTTCTTGTTTCACTCGAGGCTAATCTATGTGCATTTTCTTAGAATGTATAAATCACGAATTGAAAGGTCATATTCAAGCATTGATAGCTCTTTCCCATTAAACCCTTATGTCAAACTAATTATTTGTGCATATTATCTTCATCTTAATGAAGCCCGGTGCTGAATTTCAAAGTCTTGTGAATCTATTTGCTATTTTTCATTGTCTAAAACCAAATGGAGTTTTTTCAGAATTGTTGTTTGCAGGATTATAATGTTGACCAAGTGCTCTCTTTGGATTTTAACATCTATTGGCTAGATAGATATCTTATCAGATGAAGTGTCATGCCCAACTCTTGGGCACGAACGGAATTTTTTTTTTTTTTAAATACTTAACTAGTTAACGACCTACTTAACTAATTATCGACTAACTAATATAATATAATGCATCTTAGTGCGATTAACTTAAATAAAGAATGCATTTTGGCTAGGTCATAACTGTGTTTGAGTCAATCAGGTGATTAAATTCAATTTAGGAAGAGGGGTTAACTAAGTTATCAATGAACTACGATTTCACCCAAAACGGAGGTTCACTAAGCTTCCATAATAATTAAACTACAAATCATAATGGCGAGTTTAACTCGAATATAAACGTTTAAAATCTATCTTATTATTATTTTTATTTTTATTTTTTTTCTTTTATTTTTTTGGTTCGCTAAGAATTTAAATCCTTTTATTAAGCCTTCTTCTTCGTTGCCCAATGTTTAGCGAACGCATTCATGCTTAACATATAACAATTTTGAAACTTTTTAAATATTAATTTAATCCCACTTATATATACATATATATGTATATATATATATATTTACTTATATATATATGTGTGTGTGTATATATATATATATATATATATATATATATATATATCTACATATATGTGAATATATATAATTTTTACACAACATCTATACACCTAGTTATATATATATATATATATATATATATATATATATATATATATATATATATATATATATATATATATATATATATATATATATATATATAACTGTTCTATATCATTACCTCATACCAAATTGTTTTCTCCAAGGAAGGTGGGGTATTGGGCCCCCCTTTTATATGATATATATATTTTTTTCCCCCCATTCCACACATGGTTATTTAAAAATTTATGTGGGCGTTGCCCTAACCGGACTAGGGTTAGGGCGACTTGTTTAACACTTGCATATTTTTTTTTTTCTTTCCATTACTTTCGTCCTCTGTGTGTGCGTGCCGCGCGCAGGGTGGGGCGGCGGCCGAGGGGAGACGGTCGAAGAGGAGACTGAGCGTCTCAACCCCCACGCGGTTCGTTTTTTTTTTTGCTGTGTCGCATTGTTACCCCGGAGGGCGGAGCGGAGAGGGAGGCGCGGAGGTTCTGCGGAGAGAGAAGACGGGGAGGCGGGCATCAGCGGCGCGGGGCACCGCCGCTGCGGACGGCGCCGCCGCAGGCTGCGGCTCCCGCAGGCTGCGGCATCGCCGCCCGCAGTCTGCGGGGCGCCGCAGGCTGCGGCCGCCGCCGCCTGGCGCTGCGGCCCGCAACCCTAGCCCCCCCCCTTTCCTTGCTGTGCGGTGTTCGTTTTTTTTTTTCGCAGGGTTTTAAAAAAGAGTTTATTTCCGCGGCCAGTATTTGAGTTATATTGTTTTTCTTTAATAACATCTTGTAATCATATATATATGTGTGTGTGTGTGTGTGTGTGTGTGTGTGTGTGTGTGTGTGTGTGTGTGTGTGTGTGTGTGTGTGTGTGTGTGTGTGTGTGTGTGTGTGTGTGTTAAACATGTATATAGAGTCTGGTAAGAATTAAAATGCATAGGGTTTTATATATATATATATATATATATATATATATGAGGCATTTGCATGATTTCTTGAGGTATAAACAGAATGCCTTTATAGTGCAGAAATCTTATATATATACATGCATCTATATATTTATATATATATGCATATATAGATATATATATATATATATATATATATATATATATATATATATATATATATATATATATATATATATATATATATATATATTTGTGTATTTATAAATATATTATTCTTTTTGCTTGGATGAGTTAGATAGGAGGTTAAACCTGTTATCTCCCTAAGTAATATATAATACCAGAAAGTTTTCTTTTATGTTTTTTTTTTGTATAGTAAAACCAGATTTACCAATATATCCTTTTTGTAACAGATCCTTTAATGGTTAAACATATATATATATATATATATATATATATATATATATTTTAAAAGGAATGGTTTAACAAGATTAACAGATTTTCTTGCTGTTTTAAAATATTTTCAGAACTGTATCTAAAACCAGTTTGTCCAACTATCATTTGAAAGTAATAAATTTTAAAAACTAAATATTCTTTTGAAAGAAAGGAACTATTTTAATCAGTTTTGATTTCTGCAATAAACATCAACTTTAAAAGACTTTTTAATAAATTTCTTGGCAGCATTAAATAGATAAATAATGGACTGTTTTCATTTAAATTTTACAGCAACTTAGTTTTCATCTATTTGCAGAATACATGTAAAATAGAATGCATTTACTATTCCTTTGCAACATAAAAATTTTCATAAAATCAAATACATTACTTTTTCATTAGCAACTACTAGAAATAGGGATAGAAAGCAACAAATATTTCATTATCAAGTAGAAATCAAGTAATTTCATGTACACAAAAATAATCTTGAATACAAATGGGTTGAGCACCCTACAAGGTGTTTCTCTACATAGTTACTTAAAAATAATACAACCCCCTTTTTTTTTTGAAGGAAAATACTACAACATTGAACGCTTTCATTTCTCCCCTATCTTTTAAACATTTTGCTGCAACAAAAATCAGCCACATAGCTCCTTAATCCATCTTTTCCCATTCCCATGCAACCTACATTAAAAACATGTCTTGACCATGGGAAGCTCACCTCCCAGCCTAGGCTTACTAGAAGCCACCCCCGAGCTTGGAGAACCAAGCACTAGACGGGTTACAAACATACATACCCCACAACAAACATAGAAAACACATTTACATTCAAATTTCCCCTTCCCAAGCTTCACATTCACCTCTTTCATGGTGACTCTTCCATGGGTGGAAGTGGACCAAGTACCTATGGGGAGAATGCATGCCAAAAACAATACTACATTAGCCACCTCATGGCAACACAAATGCAACCCAAATACTTTCACAACCTTATGCCCCCCAAAAAGGCTCAAGGCCATATATGCTCCCCTTATGACCCCCAAATGCACACACAAGGCTATGCATCAAGGGTCACCAAGGACTCCCTTGAGAACACTCTCCATAAGGAGAGCCTCTCACCCATGGCTATCAAACTCCTTCCACCCCAAGATCTTCCTACCCTCCCAAGGATAGGAGATCTTGGACACTCCCAAAACCACAAGAAACACAAACAAATACATAGAAAGGAAAACTACACATATTAACTTCAACCAAAAACTTCATAAGCACACTCTTACAACAACTCCTTCATTTCACAAAACAACACAAATTATCATTTACAACATAACAAGAGAAAGAAGGGAGTAACCAACCTTATTCTGCCAAAAGGTATGCTAACTTTAGTTGGGGATGAGCTGCCCAATTTCCACTATCTTTTCTCCCAAAATTCCACTAAAAATGTCAACTCCTACTAACTTTTTCCAAAACAAGCAAAATCTCCAAGAGAGGAGAGTGGGTGATTACTCACTAAGTTTGAAAAATCTTGCCTAAGAAGGCCTCTCACACACTTCCCAACTCCTTGGGTGAGGTGTGAGTTCCCATTGGTTGCCCTTCCCAAACTCTTGCACTTTACTAAAATTGGAAAGGGAAACAGGTGGAAGAGAATGGGGAAGAGAGTTTAACTCCTAAAGGGAAGGTTCTCTATCCTAGGGAGAACTTTCTAAGTTCAATTTTCGTGCATCTTGGAATTATCACTTTTTGAAGTGACTTCATAGTCACATGGGAGAAGCCACATGTTGCAAAACACCCCTAACCCATAGGTATACCCTTAGGACCTTTGGAAAAGCCTAAAAACTTACCCTAGGAGTCCATTAAACCCTTTGGAAACTCCACTGAAGTTTACCTACGGGTCAAGCATGAGTTGACCTCTCCCATGACTCCCTACCCAAGACAAATTTGGGACCACACTCATGTTTTTGAATTGGCTTTGGTAGAAACAAAACTCCCTCCAAGAGACAAGTCAACATCAATGACACTTAATCAACACATGTGTCAAGTGACACAACAAAATTACAATATAAAAATCACACATGGAAAATGGGTCTCTTGAAGGATTACACACTTACATATAAATCAAATTTTACACTCAAGCATTATTTACACATCACAAATAAAATACATTACAAGGGGAGGGGTGTTGTCTCTCCAAATAGACAACTCCCGGCTTAACAAACGCACATCGGTCTAGGCTTGATTCTCCATTAAATTCCATGGTCACATGGATAATTTTCCTGTGCATCTCAATTAACACATTAGTAACTCCAAATAATCACAATTATTCATAATCAAATACATGGATTCCATTGCAAATCAAACACTCATACATTAGGCAACAATAATCCAATATCTCATTTGTTTTCAAATTCAATTTCACATAAACAATTAACTTAATTTCCCAAAATTGAACCATTCATAAATAAGCATCATTTTCTTTCATCAAAATAAAATCCTGCAAATTTCCAATAATGACATTCACCATCATACTGCAATTCTACTCTAGTAACATATCTAAAGTTTCATAATCATCATGCATGAAATAAAACATCAACATATGTCAGTGTGATCCAAATCATGAAATCATATAAGGTCTAAGTCCATAATGCATAAAATAAAGCATCCAAATTAGTCTCAATATGCAAATAACTGAAAATGTCAAACTGAATCGGGGTAGGGCCTCACATGAAGTGGTCCACATGATTCCCTGTATGGAAATAAAACTATTTTCCAGGTTTCAGATCTTCGTTAGCCCATTTCTCATATTTTTGAAAGCAGAAGTAAAGATAGTTTTTAGATGTTTGTCAGTGAAATTTTTAGGATTAAAAAGTTGTCAACTTTGGTGATTAAAATATCCATGCTTAGAAAAGATCTCAAAAAACTATTTGGTGAAAGTTTATTTGGTATATGGGACTATGTGCCCGTAAGATTTCATTAGAATCGGAGAAGTTTTGACCTACCTTTTAATTGTTTTATGACTATCCCGACATAAAAATGCATTAGAATTTTTTTTTTGAATTTGAACAATCAGAGGACAACCCACTTAATATTTTGATGTCAAATACTTCTATTTTAATTTTTACAAAGATCGGAGCTTGTTTTATGTGTTATTTTAAAATTTATATTGCCTGCGACTAGCTCTGGCATCCCAGTTTACAAAGCAAGTATCAAAATTTGTCGCGCTACTTGAAATTTGAAATAAAACCCATGTTTTATTTAAATTATCATAACTTTTGGCCAATTTTCGTGGCATTTGGATACCTAGTTAGTCGGAAATGAAATTTCTCCAAAATAGGTCGTAGGGGAAATTAATTTTTTTATTTTCTTGCATAGTTTGAAGCACTTTTAAAAGGAGAAGTCTTCATTTCCATCGGGTATCGATGTAGGATATAATGTGCTAATCCCAAGAAGGTATGCTACCTCGATGGATCCACCGTGAGGTAATATATTTTTAATTTTTGTTTTGCAAAGGGATACTATAACACAAAATTATATTTCTTAGGTTTGCATGTACATGAGGAACAGAGTATTTTATTTTCATAATGATTTTTTACCATTCATGTAAATACCATAGAAAAGGAAAATTATTATGTTAAAGATTATATTTTCCACATTTTATGAACTTTGAATTTATTTATTTATTTTAATGGGAAATATTTGTGTAAAAGGAATAGTTATATTTTGCATATAAATGTTCTTTAATGCATAATATTTGATTAATAAATGGATTTTCATGTTATGATCTTTTAAGCTTTCATAAATATTTTTACCTTAAATTAATGAGTTGAGTATATATTTTTGGGTAAATTTTATTTATGAATAATCAAAGAATGAGTACATTTTTATTATTTTTCTCTTTTGTTGATTTAGAGAGAAATAATATTTCCAAAGAGATTTGTTACTATTGGAAATTTTCAGAATTTATTAAGTAAAAATTTCTCTAAACATTATTAAATGTAAATAGACAAATTTTTGAGAAATTTTAAAATGATTAGTGTAACTTTTGAAAGATATCTTTGAAAATCATTTGAATGTTAGGGATTCTTATTTATGTAAACATTTTCCCTAAAATTCTATTTTAAGGGGCAAATTATTAAATATCCCTAGTCTAATGTGAATTTTTTATTACATTGTTTGGTGTGCAGGATGCTCACATATGAAAGTTTGAATTTATTTTTCCTAAGCACATGTTGAGCAGGGAGTATTTCTCACCACATAATGATCTTTATTTACTTGCAAAAGCACTTTGAAAACAAATTTTATTTGTAGTCTTTGATATAATTATGATAATATTCTAATTGCCTTTGAAGAAGTTATAAGAGAATATATTTTGACAAAGGGAAAATTATATTTATACATAAGTGCTTTCAATATGGTGACCTAATGATATTGTCTCTCATCATGTTTTTACCCTAATTTCTTGAATTGAATCCATATTAGGGTAAATATTATTCTTTGTTGTATGAATACTGTATTTGAGGATCAAAGTGTGAATATAATATATTTTGTTCAAAGAAGAAAATGTATTTTGAAAAGTTCTTTTTACCCGAGGGAAAATGATGAATAGCATTTATTAAAATGGATTTTGGTATTTTGAGGCAATCTTTTCATATGCATATTATTTGCCCTAAGTTAATAAATTGAATATGTTTATTAGGGTAAATTATTTTTATCATATAGTTAATGATTTGATTGATATTTGCAAGTATATATTCTATTGGAATTACCCTAAAAGGGTCAAAATGCATTCTTATCACATGGTTGGAATATTGATTCACGGATGTCATTTCCAAAAGGGAAGTATATTCTTATCATATCACACTAACTTATGTTATTATTTGAATGCACATCAAGATGAAACTTATATATGTTATTTACCCTAAATAAGTGCTTTGAATATATATATTAGGGTAAAGTGTTATTTTATATAAATGGATGTTATGTTTGCAAAATTATTTTCTTAAAATGTAAATACTTTGGTTTTATTGAATTATTTTAAATAAATATTTATATAAAGATTATTGACTTTTCAAACTAAAATCTGAGATGGAATATGTTTAATTTTCAAATCAAGGAATTTGACTAGCTTATCTTGTGTGCAGGAGATATTGAGAAGATGATGAATATTTTCTGAGGAATTTTATCAAGGCGGAGGATAAAGGACACATTATTAAAGCATCATTTAATATTTTTTACGGTTCTCATTTGTAATTGTTTATTAAACTAGAGGGTGTGTCCTTTGGAATGCAACTGTCTGTAACTCCCTTCTGTGTATGAAAGGGTGTGTCCTTTCCTATATGTCTTTTGATTCACATACTTATAGGGAGTCATTTTTGTATGTAATAGGAGGGGGGGGATACTGTTGGGAAGGACTGCAAGTTATATGTATTAGGGAAGTCTATAGGAAGAAGAAGTATCTTTTTGTGCAAACAAACTGTAATGGAGTATCTTCAAGTGCAACTTATGTATGCAATCATTTACTAAAGATTAATATACAAGTTTCATTGTTTCTTTTCTAAATATTGTGCATACTTTTGTGTTGATGAGTTATCTTTGTCCTCTTCATAAATCTGTCATTTGATTTGCTATGATGTGCCATCACATGTTGTTGCATTAAATATGAGATTGGGTTTTCATTGTTTGTGTAACACGTACTGAAACCTTCATAGTTGATAATTAATATTGTCTCTGGAGTTGATAAGATCTCTTATCCACAAAGTGTCATAAATATCCCTGGATAGAGGCACTGGTCTGTTATTTATCTTTTAAGGTCCTGGTTTGTTATGCATTTGAGGTCCTTGATAGAGAAACATTCCTCCCAAACACTATATGAACTGGTCTTTGCATATTTCTTTTAAGTCCTGAAACCATCTTATTCTCAAGATACAATCATAATCATTTTCATTTCTTTTCAAAAGCATTCACTTAAAGCACATAATAAAGCATAATTGCAGAACAATCATTTGCCAGTTTTGCATTTGCTAACCATAAAGCTTAAATCCACTTTAAATAACTGTTTTTGTGCTTGAGAGGGAGAGGTATACCCACCTAGGTTCAGTGAAGCCTTAAGTGTAGAGGGATTAGGTCTTTGACCATCCCTATTCGATGGCCAAGACGAGTTGGATTAGTTAAGGGCTTGGCAAATCCTTAAGTTTTCCAATCTATGGTTTTGGGAACCAACACTCCGGTTAAAGGTTATAAAGTGGTTTGATTAATATAATCTATTGACAACTGATTCACCCCCCCCCCCCTCTCAATTGTCCATTGGTTATCCTAACAATTGGTATCAGATCTTTGGTCCTCTTTTGCAGAAGCTTAACTGCTTGAGGTAGATCCTATGGCAACTAATACGTCAAATCCACTGACAATTATTTTTCAAAAGAGAAATCCCTAAGCTTGATGGAATAAATTATGGGATATGGAAAATTTGAATGGAATAAATTCTCTTGGCAAGGATATTTGGGAGATCACTGAGAAAGGATATACACCTTATGATCCAACATCTGGTAATCCTACTCCTGCAGACTTGGACAAGAATATTGAAAATGATTACAGATCTAGAAAATCCCTCTTGTGTCCACTTACTGATCAGTAAATCATGGGATTGACCAATAAATCATCTGCAAAGGTTATGTGGGATAAATTGCAAACTCTGAATGAAGGTTACCCTACTGTCAAAATTGCTAAACTTGATGGTTACCAGGTAAGATATGAGAACTTGAAGATGGAAGATAATGAAAGAATTGCTACATTTATGGAAAGAGTAAATGAGATTGTCATGGCAATTTAATGTTGTAGAGGATCTTTAAGTGAAGATGAAATAGTTTCCAAAGTCTCGAGAGCCCTTCCATCGGATTACAAGATGAAGGCCACTGCAATTAATGAATTGAGAACAACGGAAAACACTTCAGTTAACAGAGACACTTTGATTGGGAAATTATCTTCTTTTGAGCTTGAAGAATTTGGACCCTCTGGAGCTACAAAGTCTAAACCTACTTTTCATGCATCATCATCTACTAGCAAAAGTGATTGGAAAGCCCTTAATGCAAAAGAATTGGAGGATATGAGGAAAGAGGATGAAGAATTTGAGCAACTTCAAGCCTTATATGATAGAAGAGTACCTAAAGGACCAGTAGGAAGTAAGTATGAAGGAAAAGGACATTTTAAATGTTTTGCATGTAATAGGATTGGTCATTTTGCATCTAGATGTCCTGAAAGGAATGCAAGATTTGAAGAAAGAGTTAAGAAATCATTTAAGCCTAATCAGAACAAATATAGATTCAAGAAAAACAAACAATGCTACATAGCAGATGAGGAATGAGTAAGTGATGACTCTGAGGATGAACCGATAGCAGACTCTACTACTGGATCTAGCAATGGAAAGGAATGGGTGTTCTATGCTTTAAAGGAAGATGAACTGAAACTGGCTATCAAGAATGAAGAAAAGGCCCTAGCAGCGAGAGTTGAAGACAAGGATGAATGGGTAATTGATAGTGGATGCTCACATCATATGACTGGAGATAAAAAAAAATTGTCCCTGCAAGAATACAATGGTGGTCAAGTAAGATTTGGAGATGACAAAGCATGTATGATCAAAGGTAGAAGTATTATTTCTCTGGATGGCAAGCATAATACTGACAATGTCTATTATGTAGAAGGTTTAAAGCATAATATTTTAAGTCTTGGTCAATTCATGGACAAGGGATTCCAACTTTAGTTTAAAGATAGAAAATGCAAAATCAATAATAAAACTAGTTTGGAGATTGCAATCGATACTCAGACTGGAGGTAATATCTTTCACTTGAACACTGGTAATAAGACTTTTTTTATTGCTTATATTGATGAGAGTTGGCTATGGAATAAGAGGTTGTGTCATGTTAATTTTGATTGTATTGTTAAGATTAGTTCAACAAAGGCAGTTAGAGATATACCTAAGATTATAATGCCTCATAATCTGGTATGTAAGGAATGTCGATTGGGAAAGAAAGTTAGAACTTCTTTTAAGAGCATACATGATAAATCTAATGATGTTCTTGATTTGATTCACACTGACTTATGTGATCCAACAAGGACTAGAAGCTTTCAAGGTGATAGGTATTTCATGCTCATAATTGATGATTATTCTAGAATGATGTGGGTGACTTTTCTTAGGGAGAATTCTGAAGCTTTTGAGAAATTCAAGATCTTTAAAGGCAAGGTGGAAATGGAAACTGGATTGAAAATCAAATGTCTGAGATCAGATCAAGGTGGTGAGTTCACTTCTCATGAATTTAAAAGTTATTGTTAGACAAATGGAATTAGGAGACAGTAATTTGCACCACGGACTCCTCAGCAAAATGGAGTAGTGGAAAGGAAGAATATAACCATTTTGGATGCAGAAAGAACCATGATGATGGAAGGCAAATTGCCTCACATTGACTGGAGAGAAGCAATGAGTACAACCATCTACACATTCAACAGAGTTCATATCAAAGGTGAAACCGGTAAGACCCCGTATGAATTATGGTTTGGACATACACCTACTGTTAAATATTTTAGAATTTTTGGAAGTAAATGTTATATCAAAAGGGATGATTAAATTGGGAATTTTGATCCTAGATGTGATGAAGGGATATTTCTTGGATATTCAACTCAAAGAAAATCATATAGATGTTATAACAAAAGATTGCAAAAAATTGTGGAGAGCACAAATGCGAAAGTGGATGAGCAATACAGAATCAATCTATATCATATGATAGGGAATTGACAGTGGGAATGATCATAACTGAACCGGAAATGCCTCAACTGGTACAAGACAATGAGACAGTTACACCAGCATAATCAAAAAATTCAACTGTGACTGATGATCAGAACAATGAACTTGAAGTTCAGAAGACACCAAGGTATGTAAGATTAAATCATTCTAAAGATCAAATCATTGGATATAGGAACAAGGGAGTTATGAAAATAAGAAGACTGGCAAATGAAGAGGTATGTCTTATTTCTCAAATTAAACCGGCATTTGTTATTGAAGCTTGTAAATATAAACATTGGTTAAAGGCTATGGAAGATGAATTAGATTAGATAGAGAAGAATGAGACTTGGACTTTAGTTACCCGACGTAAAAATAAGAATGGTATTGGAACTAAATGGGTTTTTAGAAATAAATTAAATGAGGATGGTCAAGTTGTAAGAAACGAGGCTAGACTAGTTTTTAAAGGATATTCTCAAATGGAAGGAATTGATTATGGTGAGACATTTGCACCTGTAGCTATAATTGAAGTTGTTAGACTATTTCTTGCCTATGCAGCATACAAGAACTATAAGGTCTATCAAATGGATGTTAAATGTGCATTTTTGAATGGTGAACTTGAGGAAGAGGTATAAATTGAGTAGCCTGATGTATTTTCACTGACAGGTGACAAAGATATGGTTTGCAAGTTAAGGAAAGCTTTATATGGAGTGAAACAAGCTCCTAGAGCTTGGTATGCAAGGTTGGATAAATATTTTTTGAAGCTTGGTTTTACTAAAGGCAGTGCTAACAGTAATTTATATTATAAGATCATTGATGATGATATTCTAATTATTGAAGTATTTGTTGATGATATCATTTTTGGAGATGAAGATAAATTGTGCATGGAATTCTCTAATAATATGAAAAATGAATTTGAAATGTCCATGATTGGTGAGATGAGATTTCTCTTAGGTTTGCAGATTACTCAAACTGACAAAGGCATCTTTATCTATCAAACTAAGTATCTGAGGGAATTGTTGAAGAAGTTTGGTATGGATAATTCCAAACCAGTAAGTACTCCTATGATGACAAGTGAAAAACTATCTATCAAAGATACATCCACACCGGTAAATTTAACAAGGTATAAGTCTGTGATTGGTGGCTTGTTATATCTAACTCAAACTATACCAGATATTATGAATGCAGTAATTATTGTTTCAAGATATCAAAGTAATCCTAAAGAAAATCATGAATGTGCAGTAAAGAGGATATTCCGATATTTGCAAGGAACAACAGAATATGGCTTATGTTATTCTAGAGATGATAACTTTACTTTATGTGCATTTACAAATTAAAATTGGCTAGGAGATAATGATGACAGGAAGAGCACTTTTGGTGGAGCTTTCTTTCTTGGAAAGAAATTAGTTTCATGGATCAATAAAAAATAGTCATGCATTTCTTTATCTACTACAGAAGCCAAATTAGTTGCAGCAGCAACTAATTGCACTCAAGTCTTGTGGATGAAGCAAATGTTGAAGGATATCAAGGTAAATTGTAGTGAACCGGTAGTTATCTATTGTGATAACTCTAGAGCTATTGACATGTCTATGAAATCGGTATTTCACTCTAAGACTTAGCACATTTCAATAAAATATAACTTTCTAAAGGACAAGGTGGAAGAAAAGGAAGTCAAATTGGTTTATGTGAACAATAAAGAGCAAATTGTAGATATATTCACTAAACACTATCTAAGGAATCATTTGAGTATTTGAGAGATAGGTTAGGGGTATCTTCCCCTCCGGTAGAGACTTAAGTTCAATGTAGGTTAGCATCAGTCTGGTATGCATCATCAACTTTATCCTTATCTTTGGGTTGATGTAGTGGTGCTACTACTCAGGGGGAGAAGTCAGCTTTGAGATTCATAGAATTTTGATATCTATGTCATATCTTTGGCATTGATGTCAAAGGGGGAGAGTTATATGTGAAAAATTCAGATCAGTTTCAGATTGGACTGCACTCCTCAGGGGGAGTTGCTAGGATTTTTTAGTTTTTCATTGCTATATCTTCTATGAGAAATGTTTGGCACTTCTTGGCACTTAGATATTTCTTTTTCATATCTAGTGTTTCCATCAATGCCAAAGGGGGAGATTTTTGGCAATATGGAGGAATTGATTATGTGTTGCATTGGTGTTTTGTCATTGATGTCAACACTAGTTGTTTTGGTTGGTTATTGACAGATAGGTTTTGGGGACCAATAGAAGATCTTTTGTTACCGGTAAGGGTTTAAGGTTTTACTGGTAGAGATTTTACTGAGAATCTTTGACAAGATGCATAAGTGGTGTCAGTGCAGTTTCTAGATGGAATTCAGGATGCGGAAGATGATCCTTGTTCATGCCTCGACTAATTGGAGACATTGCTTTGGCATGGTGGACCCAGATTGGGTTCGGTACCTATCTAGGTTATGGACCGGTATCATGTTAACGTGTTCTCTACACGTTACTGGGCTGATTTATGGATTGGTTAATATTGTTTTAATCTTAAGACGACATGGCATATCATTGTAATATGGATGTATGTGATGATCTTATTGTAATATCTTTTAGGTGGCCAACCTAATTGGTTTAGGCCTTAGGGTTTGTATAATGTTTTGTAAGATCTCATTGTAGATCAGTATGGTAAGGGAATAAAATAAATATGTCATGGTCGTGGAATGAAATATCATATGCGAAGGATATTTGGTCGATCATAGGTGATCGAATTGGGTTTAAGTAAGAGGTCAAAGGCCTTTGGTATTGAGCTTAATCGGGACTGTAATCAAGCATGGTAGATGATATATCTGGCAGTTCATTATTCTAGATTGTTGACCAATTATCTTGAGGTGGTTATAACCTCTCTGTAGTCAGTGAGACTCCTTTGTAATGAGTAGTATGCTATAGGCAGTGTGCCTTCCTGCATGTGTAGGCCCCTTATTGTACCACATACTTTCTGCATAAGTATCATCTGACTGTGGGTAGGCTTCCCACCGTGGTTTTTCCCTTTACCGAGTTTTCCACATACAAATCATGGTGTTATGTGGTATGGTTGCATTGTGTTAATTCTTTGTTTCATTCTTAAGTTTTATTGCTACTGGTATTTGTTTCTTCTATTCCGGTATTCAATGTTTATATTCTCTGGTTAAAGGTTATAAAATGGTTTGATTAATATAATCTATTGACAACTGATTCACCCCCTCCCCTCTTAGTTATCCACCGGTTATCCTAATAATTTTTTACCCTACAATTTACATATATTTTTATTCATTCACTTACCATATATCATTACACAATCCCAAATTTTAAATCTTTCATTTACCCGACCAATTTGTAATTTGAGGACAAATTAAAACTTTGATCGAGGGAAGTAGTGATCATGATTATGTCTTTTGCATTATCAAAATTTATTTTTATAATTATTTGAGAAGTCTATAACCTTGGCTTAGTTGCACTACTTATTTTACACGAGTAAAATAAACTGGCATACATTATTGTCATTTGATTATATTACGGGAAATAAGTAGAAAAGGAAACTAGGAATGGTAAGCTGATAGACATTCAGAGTGAAAATTGAGTGAAGTGAAAGCTAAAGTGAAGTGTAGGTTGTAATTTTTTGGGGATAGTTCAATTGTAGTTAGAAAAGAAAGAAAACTAGTAGAGGAAATCGGTGGTGACCCTATAAGGGGAGAACCAATAGACCACACTTAGCTACTCACAGACACAAAGTGTTTACCATTTTCTAAGAAGTCTTGGTGGATTCACTATTATTTGAGGTTCATAGAGTATAATGATGAGATGATAGAGAAATTTGCAAATAATTTCAACAATCATGAAGTAGTGATTAAATAGTTGAGAGTGGAAGCATCTGAGAAATCAATTATAGAAGTGTTTGGTCTTCCAAAAATAGGAGAAGAATATCTGACATCTCCTAATGGGTTCTTTGCAAGGGTATAATTTTTCAAACCAAGAGAAAGATTGGACTCTTCAACTCAAGGGACTAAGTGCCCCTCTCTATCTCCACTATGGATGGAACTAGAGACCCGCATGATAAAATATTTAAATTGTGATGGACATCATTCCATTCTTTACATTGTCTATTTCAAATTACTAATCCATCTATGCCATAATAGATTGGTAAATGTTCCAAATTATCTACATTATATGCTCACCAGAATGCTTGTAAAGTTTAAAAAGAAGAGGACATACTCCTCTTTGTTACATCATTATTTAATTGATTACTTGGTTAAAAGAAGTTAATATACCTTATTCCCAAATGTTACATAGGAAGAATTCAAGTCTTGTGGCAACATTCAACATAGACTCCTACAACACATTCTAACTAATGAAAATGTTTGAGATGAAGAAAACATAAAATAAACTAGGGATGTAGAGGAAATTGAAAACCCTTGAGAAAATGTGCCAGAAAGAACATGAGATAACCACCACCTCCTATATCATCTACCTTTAGCACTAGTGAGAATAGCAGTGAAGAGTTGGAATGGGAACATAGAAGTGAGATCTTGCACCAAGATTCACCCGTGGCATTTGAAAAATCACCCACAACATCTAAAAAATCACCTACAACAGAAAAACCATGTAGCATCTCCATCTAGAACCCCTATTCCTCTATCTCCACAAAAAACCAAAAAAATAACAAAATTCACTTCTTCCTTTAAAAAGAAGCATAAGAAATATAAAATTGAAGAGAAGTCTAAAAAAAATAAGATTAGGGAGGAATCCAGGAAATAGAAACATGAGGAGTCTAGGAAACAAACAGCTAGAGATGAATGAAAGAAAAAGAAGCATAAGGAAACTTGAAGAACCTAAGGCTAGTAAGAAATTCAAAAGGCAGAAGCACAAAAAGGAAAATCTTAAAAAGTAGAAAAAGCTAGAGAGGTGTTCTCATCGCCTTTGGGAGAAGAGGACTTGAGGAAAGAAAAAGACTTTGAAATAGGATTTTGTGTTAAAAAAGATGAAACTAATTATGAGAGAGAACAAAAGTTTAAAAATTGGAGACATTAAACTGAGGGTGAGAAAATATAGAAAGAAGAAATTTCATAGGAGAGGATACACAAAAGAGTCATATGCAATATAACACAAAGCATAAAAAATAGATGATAATGATCCTTTCAAAACCAAAAAAAAGTCTAAGGATGTATCGAGCTCAGAGAAGAAGGGGTTAATATCTCCTATGGGGCTTTATAATGATGATGTCGGGATGGAAGTTGGAGCTAACATTTTTATTGGACAAAATCATGTTCTCAAAGGAAAAGAAGATAATGAGTCTCAATTAGCTCTTTAGAAAATTAAGGACTTGGAAGAGAAACATAAGGGCTACAAGGAAAGAGAGATTGGTTTGCAAGGGAAATTGAAAGAGTTGGCAATATAGTTGATACTCCGTCAACATGAAGGGGTAAGGTAGCACAAGCTAGAAAATCTAGCTATAGTAGAGCTACAAAAGAAAGAACATCCTCCTACTAAGGAAATAAATGCTCTTGTGGCACCCCCACTACTCACAACACTAACCCTTGGGCTTGCTCTATGGTATGCACATTTAAAATTTGAATGGTATAAAAATTGTGGAAAAAGGAAAAAGAAGAAACAAGGGCCAATTATGAGGTAGATTTGGAATAAAATGAATTAGAAGTGAAAAAGTTGATACTCAATATGGAGAATATGGTTGATCTATCAAACTAGCCCAGAAGTTGTAGGCCACCTACCCTAGTGTATGCCTTATATTTAAAAAAAAAGTTCAGATCATTAGTGATGCACCTATTTCCATTATTACACCTATATTGTTTTTAAATTCTTATTTAAAGGCCACACCAGATATGCAGGACCAAATGTGTGAATTCTACCTTCCAAACTCGGTTGTCCCTTTTAATGCAAACTAGAATTCCTTAATATATGTGGGAGATGTTTAGATAAAAGACCTTATATCTTACCTCAAGGATAGACAAAAAGGGGAGAGTTGTTTCAAGCATACCAGAAGAGAGAGAAATTGCATCCTTTGCAAATAAGAGTGGAGTCAGCCAAACTGAAAAAGATTGTAGATGAATGGGTTGAATTTATCAATAAATCAAAAGTGGCTAAGAAAATTAGTTAATGTAGGATAGAGGATTATATTAGATCTAGAGCATTAGTGGCCAAGTTAGATAAAGGAATAATTATGTATTGTCAGAACAAACAAAGTGAGCTTACTCTTGAGCTCAAAAGAAAGGGACCCCACTCAATTTACAATTACATTGCACGAGAACTGGGAGTAACAAGATACATCAAAGCTTCATTGTGTTGGAAAATAAGGTGTTGCACACCTTGCATAATAATGTTTATAATTACAATGTTTTATTTATTATATGATGTTGCACATGAATGTGTAACATGTAGAGATTCCCTTGAAATATTCTTGAGGCCACTATGATGTTCTATTGTAACATTGTAATATTATATTGTAATTATTTAATATTTGGGAAAGATACTTAAAAAGAGAAAACTTAGTACCCAATATTAAATGTAAGGTCAAGGGTTAGTTGTCAGCACGTGGTTTTTCTTTACCACTAGTTGTATTTGTGTGCTCTTTTGTCTATAAAGAAAGAAAATGTTTAATTGTTAAGGTTGGTTGGTGCTTTGGGTTGTCATTGTATATAGTCCTTGGGAGGATTTCATTTCTGGAGCATGGCATGGGATGTGTTGATTCATTCTTGGACACATAGGAATACATTGGAGGGCTTCATGGTTCAAGGGTATTCATTGTAACTCTATAAGTGTGTTATGACTAATTAATATGATGGAGTATGGATGCTCTTGGAGGCTATATTTTTCCCTCATGAGGGTTTTCCTAGGCTATATCTTGCATTATCTTATAGCTTGTATATTTGATCTTTGCATAATGGTGATTTCGTAAGCTTGTATGTATTCTTTTCTCTCATGGGTTGTGTAGAAAATAGATTAAATGAATGTGGGTTTAATACACTATTTCCTAACACCTTGGACATTGAGCTTAATGGATCCCACTCACATTTCATCCTTCACTCCTCCTGTATCCAATTCCATACTTGTTAAAAAGGAAGTTAGTAGATATGGTCAAATAAATAGAATAATGGGGGAAGATCACAGGACATAAATATTTTTACATGACATAAGGTGTAGGTGTTAGCAAGCCCATAGACTTCAGGTTTGATGTAATGCAATTTAATTTTAGGCCATAGTTTTCTTGAGGATAAGAAAAGGTGTAGTTTGGGGGAGTGATGAGTCTTGCAATTGACATTATTTTATCATTGTTTTTATCAAACTTTTATATGTTTAAGACTATATCATGAACCATTTTTTTACTTAATTAATGATATATATGACATGTGATGAATTATTATGCTATGTGTGTTTTCATTGTTGACATAATGTCATAATATTGTAAATGGTGCTAATGTGAATACATGGCTTCTCTGAGATACTAACTTACATCTTAAGGATTAGTAATTGGATCACATTCAAAGTAGAACATGCCACTACAACCCATGAGGAAGAAATCAAAGGATACCGACCAAAACACAACTATAGGAAAGATCTATTGACCTTGTCTTTGAAGATAGAATGCATAGAGCATATAAAGAAGCTCGTAGGAAAGTTATGCTCCATTAATTCATGTATTTGATTATTGCACGTTCCTATCTTTCTATTTACCATTTTAATAATAGTCCAACTTGGATTGAGACTCCTATGAAGTTATTTTTCATTTTTAGTTTCATAGAGAATAAATTCATCCATGGTGTTAGGAAGGATTGACTAGTATTCTTAGTAGATTATGAGATGTAATTAGGCCACTCACTGAAACTGTGTGTAATAGATAGAAATAGAGTAGGGGCATTTACAAATAAAGAATTATAAACTAGGAAATATTCTAACTTTCCAACCATTACATTAAAGGAAGGGAGAACTTGTTGGTCCCAACTGGTGCTGAGAGGGGAGAGGTGAATCAACACTTTACCGGTTTTTCTCAATTTAAAAACTTTTAACTTAAGTTATCACTAACTTAACATTCATCAATATAAATAACTATTGCAGAAGAATAAGCATGCATGAAAAGATACATAGTCACACCAAAATTTATCTAGTGGAAACCCAAATGGGAGAAAACCACGATGTGAGTAAGAACTCACAAAATTTGTACTCTTTTGGAGTATGACTGGTGAAGAGTGACCCCTGTTAGGAGATTACAAAGACACTGTTAGGTGCCCCTAATTACAAGATTTTATCTAAGGCTTGTTAGTGCCTTTACCCTATTAAAGGTAGCCTTATCAAAGGTCTTAAAATCATCAATTAAGATGACACTCGGTTAAAGGATTTTTACAATGGGACCTATTAAAGTTCACCCTATTAAGGGATTTTTAGTTGCAATGGTTAGAGAGAAACATAAAGATGATCTGTTGGAGTGGCTACTGATTAGCTTGATCAAATCACACTGAAAAATCACACTATATGTGCATCGGTTGTGTTTGCTCTGCACAACACCAATTTCCTGAATGTACCTTTAGCTCTTCCCTTTGCCGATTTACTAATCCTTGGATTGCACTTTGTCGGTCCTTTGTTACTCAGCTCTGCACTCTATTAAACTCCCCCGGTATACACTTTCACATTATCACTATTCACCTTGACAACAACCATCTCAAGAATGAATTATGTGAATTTATTGACCCTACAGTCTGTCGCCAACCTTCCCTCCAAAAACATCCTTTTCAAAATTCGGTTACCATGCTTTAAATCACTCCCCTAAGATCATTGCAGGAATCTCTGTCAAGACAGTCGAACATGCCAATAAATCTGCCAAGTGACTGGAGAAGACTCTCATTTTAACTGAATGTTAACTAAATGTTACAAGTCTGTCAGTTACAGACTATCTGTGTACTGATAAAAATCTGCCTAGTCGGTTTCCTCCTATATACCGATTTGTTCTCTGCTTATTCATTGGACCTCTTCTATGCCAGTCTACTCACTACCTACCAGTCTACTCACTACCTACCAATCTACTAACTACTTTCTGGTCTACTCACTGCTTGTCGGTCTACTCATGTTTACCCTGTTTACTTATTGCTTAGCCGATTAACCTCAGTATACTAGTCTACTTACTATCAATAGACTGTGAAGACTTAAGAGATGATGTTGTCAACAATGACAACCATATCATTCACCAGTCATACAAAAATGCACCAGAATACCAACAAACTCCCCCTTTGGCATTGGTGGCAAATACTACAAAACTATGTCAATTTTGGCCCCTATTACTAACCCCTGTAATTTGTAACTCGCATTGTTCAAGACTCCAAAATTCCCCCTTTTGCCATCAATGGCAAAGAATATCCAAAAGAATTTTGTTAAAATAAAGAAAAAAATCTCTTCAAAGTTTTCTTGAGCCACTTTCAAAGAAGATTCCCATGAAGATTGTACCTATTTCATGGTGGTGAAGCGGCCATGTAAGACTGCAATGAAGACCTCCATATCATCAACAGTCTTGCAGTCAAGTTCACTTATTAGGCGGTTTGCGTCTTTAATATTTAGTTGCATGATATCAATAATTGGTGCTAGATAGCACTAGAGTTCTAACAAACTAAAACTTTGTTTGTCTTCTTCTTCTTTCAATCTTTTGATTTCATGATTTAGCATTTTGACTTTTCCAGTAAAGGTTGATGTTGAACTAGTAAGAGGATCAAAAGAGCTTATCAAATTTTGAATTTCTTTTTCAATCTTATTTCTTTTGTCTTATAAATCTTTGATTAAAGTAGGAAAACTTGAAGATTTCACCAGTAATTGACCAACTTGCTATAGTATATTTTTCACTTCTTATGTTCTGGTGGAAAGAGCAACTTTTCTAACTGATATTTGTTTCATTAAGTTATCTCCTCTCTTCATTTCATGTTGCCTTACTGCAACCTTCTCCATATCGGTTGCCTCTAAACTAATTTCTTTAACAAGAGTATTCAACTAATCAATGATGGGTGCAGTATCATCGACTGCAATGTCCAAGATTAGGTCAGAGAGAATTGAGAATTCTTGCCTTCTTTTTCTTTCCTCTCTGTTTAGCCTTTTCAGCTTGGATTCTCAATTTTTCTAAGACTTTCATCAATTGCTTGGGGGTCATTTTCTTTATATCAATGACCGAGTCTCCCTCTTCTTCCTCCTTTGTTTCATCTTCCTTTTCTACAGTCTCAACTTCTGAACTAGTTGTTGTAATGATTCTTCCCTTCTTCTTCTCACTTTCATTTTCTAAATCTAACTTCCTCTTTGTCGGAGGAGTATCCATCATTTCTTTATTATCCTCTGCTTTCTTCTCTTCCTCTTTTCCTTCTTCAGAGAGAATAGGATTTGGTATCAATAAGGTTCTATGAGGTGTATCCTCATAAGGAATGTCTTCAATTATCACTTCATCTTGACCGACTTCCTTCATTGATGTTGTGTCAGATGGCTAATCAACATCCTTTGCCAAAATAGGAATATCTGACATGACATTTCATATAATCTCATTGACAGAGAAGACATCAAAATCTTCAGTAGAGTGTTTTCCCTTACCTTTTTCTTTGTCATGGATAGCTATGCCTTGATTCTATTTTGTTTCCCTTTCTATTCCTTCTTCAGCTTCCTTTTGTTGAGCCATGATTTTCTTCCACAAGGCAACACCTTCTTCGTGCACTGCTTTAATTTCACCTACTGTCACTCTCCATGTTCTATTTCTTATCTTGAAGTGTTGAATGCATGCTTCAACCACTAGTGAAGCTTTCTCAAGGTCTAAATCATGTTGCACTTACATGAGTTCTTTTATTTTGTGTTCTTTCTCCACAGCCAAAGCTGTTTTCCATCTCCCTTCAATTTGATCTTGCAAATCTGATGGGATTATTCCATATAATTCACTGGGTGTCCCACCAAACTTATGCAAGTTCTAGATTAGGGATTCTTCAATTTTCCTTTTATCTTCATCATTACTGAGGGAATATGTTCTCCCAACACCAAACAAACCTCCAAACTCTTTGATCCGATGGACCAATTCATCAATTGTTGGAGCTTTGTTTCTTCCACTCCTTCTAACTTCTTTAATTTCCACATCTGATAGGGTGTCAGTGATATGATCCTCTTTCTCATCCTTTTTGAGCTTTGAATCACTCTTCTTCTTTCTAGTATAAGTTACTCCTACCAGACTATCTTTAATTGGGGAAGATACAGGAGTACCTAAATCCTTTTCTTTTGAGTATGTTGCAGGCTTGGTTGTTACAGTCCCCTTAGGTTTTGTCTTTGATACTTTCTTCTTTCTACCTATTATTTCTTCATTTTTAACAGGTGTGACCTCTATTTTCTCACTAGCACCGGTGAAGGTAGTGGCACCAGATGCTTCACCTCTATATTTCATGTCAAGGACATCAAACATCATTTTACTTTTCTTTTCATGATTGGCACCCGAAGTTCTTGTTTTATTTTGGAGCTTGCCTCCTTACATGTTCCAAATCTCTTTGCCTTCCGGTCTACCAGTTTGGACAGTATCATATTGACATGATTTTTAACAAGATTTTCTACAACCTCATAGCCCATAAGTGGAACCCAAAAAGTTCTAGGTTGAAACGCTTGAATGATACAACAGTCAATGTCTACAAGAAAGAAAATGTTGTCTTTGTATTTTTGCACTATACCGGTTGGAATTCTTTCCCTCTTGTGCATCCTAGTTTTAAATTCTTTAAAGTATCCCCACATTGTTTCACCAAACTTATTTCCCATATCCCTACTCATTTCACCTATCTGAACCATGATAGTTTTCTCCTCTGACCATACTACATTACCCTTACCAGAGAAAAAGTTTTGCACATAGAAAAATATACATACCAGTAGTGAGCCATATTTGAAAGATTACTTTGTGTCCTTAATTATTTCCATGGCTTTAAATCATCTCATAAATATCATAGGTTGCATCCTCTTTGATAATTCGATAGCCAACATGTATGGCACCGCTCGACACACTATTCATATGGATTGATTGATAAACCATGTAACCCAACACTGCAGAGGCAAATCTTACTTTAGCATCCCCAATATGGGTGACTGCCATTGCTCTACTATCACACTGGGATTTGGTTAATTGGATGACTTCAGATGATGAAACCATTCTTAGGGTTAATGTTTCACCAGTTGCACTGAACCCTATCACTCTTTGAATCACCTCCTTTGTAATCTTGATCGATGCATGAGCTTCCAGCCACAAAATTGATCATGAACCCTACTCAGTACATATCTAACCTAGTCGTCATGAAACTGATTAGGAAAATCAACAACATTATTCAAACCCTTGGTCTTTGGAGATATACATTTTTCCTTCAATTGTTCATTGACACAGAACCCTTTAAACTCATTTCGAATGAACTTGTCTCCAAGTTCTTCAAGCTTGCAATGAATGTAGGAGTGAATATATTCTACCAACAATACACCAGAGGGCATAAATGATAAAGCATCGGTCACGTTGATTTCACCGTCTTTCATCGGATACGGCTTGAACTCAGGTTGAGGTTCTTTGATAGCTTCAACCAACACAGGAGTCAATATCGGTGTTGCCATGTGTGTCGACTTGAATTTCATCCTTAGAATGCTACCTGCAACAAGTTAGTTTCATAAAACACCAATCGAAATGCTACAGGAAATCCAAACTCAACCAATGAAACTACATGAAATACATATGAAATAAAAATACTAATATTACCTTCATGATTTATGTCTCATTGGGTCCTAACTCCACTAGTCTTGGTTGCAGATGGTGTGCTCTCAGACAAGCATTGATGGCTTCCAAGATGGCATATGAAGAATGGACTAATAACTGATAGTTCACAAATGCTATGATATGCAATACTACATGATTATGCTAAAAATGATTATACTAAAATGCTAATTGCTATTTTGATTCAAGATTAAAACTCACGGATGCATAAGTTTTACAAATGATTAGCTTGCAAACTTACTTGATGACTAACTCTCTCTCAACTGAAGCTCTTGATTTTATAGACTTTAAGAGGATAAGATGATGTGGCTCAGATTAATGGTCATGATCATATCTACAGATTTGGATGGTTGTGAGCAAAGGTGAAGGTTGAGAAAAAGGGGGAAGGAGAAGACAAGTGTCACTCATCTCACCTTGACTAGGTTGTTGACTGAGAGAATCTAGGGATGGTTGGAGAAGATTTAGGCATGAGAGGACAAGTGGACTCAAGTCATTCCTAAGATATAGGGATGTTGGAGAGAATATAGAAGGAGGTTTATGAAATATGTGTACGTACACAATATTCATTTAGTTTGGAGGTTGCAAATAAATGATGAATTAATATTTAAGAAATATTAATCTCCTTAGCCACATGATGGATGAGTTGGAAAAGGGAAGATGAAGTGGAGATGGAAGGTGAGTTGGAAATGAAATTAAATAATTTAGGAAATCATTTAATATTTGAGACTTATAGGATAGAAGAATAACTATTAAATATTAGATATTTAATTGTTTGGAGGAGATAATTAAATATTAGATATTTAATTAATTAGAGGAATAGGATAGATGAATTAATTAATTAAATATTTCAATTAAATTAATTAATAGAAAGACACAAAATGAACCAAGTAAATTAATCTTTTCAAATTAACTATTTAATAGAAGAATAATTATTAAATAAATATAAAATATGTATTTAATTGCTCATAGCCATTTTTATGTGTATACATTTTACCCCTCTTTGAAATTATGTGAAGACAACATTGTTTCAAAGATTAAATCAAGTCTCGATAGTGTGCCTGATGAAGATAAAAATCCCGATTGTGTGCCCCCTTGGGAGATTGATCGTGAAATTGTTGAAAACTTTGATTTGAACGATTGATCTCATGATAATTGATAAAAAGGTTCCATCAATTAAATTTATTTGTTAAAAAAACAAATTAAATTGCCCCATTGAAAAGCATTAATGACTCTTTCAAATAGTAAATATAAAATTAACCAAGGTTAATTTTAATTGAATTGTTATCCTTGTCAGCTTGTGAAGAAAATTGTCTTGGTGAGGTGGCGAAATGGTGATTCCTGTGGAAAACCATCGATTTGAGTGTGTTCGATGATATCAGTGACCTCCTGAGTATGGGTTGCTAGTATGTATCTTATCCCGGGCTTTGTTTTCAACTTGTCATGCCATTTTTCATGTTTTTAGGCAGGTTTTTAAATTTTTTAATTTTTTTGTGATTTTTGACATTAGGTTAGCTCTTTTGCATTTAGATTTAGCGCATATGTAATTAGGTTTAACGCTTTTTCTCATGATAGTGCTTATGCTCATTTTGTTTGCGCATATGATAAGGGTGTTAGCACTTATGAATCGGTTAGTGCTTTTGTTTTGTTTGTTAGTGCATATGATTTGTTTGGCACATATGTTCAATAGGATAGCGCCTTTGTGAATAAGATTAGCACTTGTGCCTCAAAATGAATTTTGATGATGTAAATTTCGGCATTGTGATTTGATAATGTTGATTGATAGGAATGCGATTGATTGATTGATGTCATTTGATAGATCGATTTGATTTGATTGGATAGATTGATAGATGTTGTTTGATAGATCGATTTGATTTGATTGGATAGATTGATAGATGTCGTTTGATAGATCGATTTCATTTGATTGGATATATTGATAGATGTCATTTGATAGATCGATTTGATTTGATAGATTGATAGATGTCGTTTGATAGATTGATTTGATT
This sequence comes from Cryptomeria japonica, assembly GCF_030272615.1. NCBI lineage: Eukaryota > Viridiplantae > Streptophyta > Pinopsida > Cupressales > Cupressaceae > Cryptomeria > Cryptomeria japonica. The sequence continues at coordinate 685,982,710 of NC_081411.1, forward strand.
TGATAGATAGATAAGTGATGATGTTGGCATTATGTGGACCGGTAGGAGGACATAATGATATTGTATGTTGTCATTGATGTCAATATATGTGAAGAGAAGAGAGAACTGGCACATGTATGAACTGGTATGATGAAAAGTAAACCGGCATGATGATATGAGAATTGGTTATGTGAAAGTGAAGTAGTATATGTGTTCTTGGTGAACCGGCATGTCAAGGTGAACCGGCATGTTGTTATGAGAACTGGTACATGGAACTCTTGTGTGACTACCGGTTGGTAATGTCAGGGTTTCTGGTTGGAGTGCCTCAAGCCTAAGTGACTCAATCGGTGATCTTTGTGTGATGAGTCAGCATGGTAATGGATAACAGATCATGTTGCCATGTATGCTCTATGCGCGTGAAGGATCTTGTATGAAGAAGACTATTCCTATCTACCTCGGGAATGTGCGAAGTTTGTCAAACGGTGATAACGCGTGATGGGTTATCAGCTGCCAAGAAATCGGTGGATAATGGACGATGGAGAATTTCTTGAGATTGATTCAAGATTATTGCATTTAATACAGTATGATTCAATGGTCAAGATTGAACTGTTTGAATTGCTTAACCCAACAGGTTTAGGGTTTAGGGTTTTTACTACCGACCTGTCTATTTCCTATAAGGTCGATGTTGTGTTTCTTTCAGAGTTGTTGGCAAAAGTTGTATGTGTGTATCCAAGTGAAGTGATACGTGATCCTTGTCAGACCAAAGGAAAGAAGAGATACCTACAAGTGAATGTGCAGAAGGTGAAGAGGAGCCAAAATGGATCTGCCTTAGCATTGAGTGTTGTTACCAGATCACTGTAATTCCTATTGCTCTCTAACCACTTCAACAGTTGTGAAATCCCTTAACAGGGTAGCCTTAATAGGCTTGATACAAAATCCCCTAACAGGGTAGTCTTAACTGGCTTGATTCAAATCCCTTAACCGAGTAACTCGAAGTTAATGAGTTCTGAGAAGCTATAGAGCTCTGGAGATCCTTTAGCTATTGAGTTCTTAAAATCCTCTAACAAGGTAACCCTAATTGGGTTTAACCCTTAACCGGGTATTGTAGCCATCCCTTAACCAGGTGATCCCTAACAGGATCAGTTCCTACCATAACCTATTGTAATGTCTTTAACCAGACAAGGCTCCTAACAGAGGGGACTTCAAAAGAGTTCAACAACAAGCTTGTGGGTATTCATCCCCATCATGGTTTTTCCCAATTAGGTTTCCATGTGAAAAATATGTGTGTCATGTGTGATGCTTTTATCTTGTGATGCTTTGTTATTACCTATTGAGCATATGATGGTTCTGTGTTTTATGCCTGTCTATAAAACATATTGAACTAACTGTTGTAAAGATCAGATGATAGTTTACCTGTTCATGCATGAGGGTGTAATGGTACTATAGTATTGAGCTAAGAGGAAAGCTTAGTGAGTGACTGGTTTATGATTGTTTTAGTTATTCTGGGTCTTACCAGTTGCACTTTGTTTCAACTAGTATCACTGCTTGTCAGTCATTTGGAGTATTTGTTGTCGAACCAGTTTTGGACTGTATTTTTGTTTGTACTGATTCACCCCCCCCCCCTCTCAGTACCAGTTTGGTACTATTGATTCATCATTGAGTTATCAATTGGTATCAAAGCAGTCCAAGTCCTCAGTGTTGTAAGCTTAACCTCTTGAGGAAAAGATCTTAGTCAAATGATAAAGAGGGAAGGTCCAAAGTTTAACAGGGAAAATTTCGGTATATGGAAAGACAGGATGAAGATATTCATCAAAAGCATGGGTGTTAAACATTGGAGTTATGTTGAAAATGGATATGTTTCTCCTACCGGTACTCTCACCGATGACCAAAAGAGAGAGATACAAGAAAATGGGCAAGTCATGGAAGCCCTCATTAGTAGTCTATCTGACATTGAGTTTATTGATGTTCAAGACAAGGCAAATCCCAAAGAGGTATGGGATGCTCTTGAAAATATCTATGGTGGTGATGAGCATGTAAAACAAGCTAAGGAAGAAAGCCTAAGAGGGAAGTTTGAAGACATGCGGATGATTGAAGAGAGACCATTCAGCAGTATGGAATTAGAATCAAAACAGTTGTTGGAGAAATCAAGAGTGCAGGTGGCAAAATAGAAGATTCCAATGTGGTAAGTAAGGTCCTAAGATCCCTGTTGCTTGTCTATGTAATAAGGGTCCCTGCTATTCAGGAGCTGAGATCAATAGACAAGCCTAAGGTGTCCTTGGACTACATCATAGCCAACTTGATAGCCTATGAGCTGAATAGTTTTGATGGCAGTATTCAAAAGATAGAATCAGCATTTAAAGCCTCTGCTATACCATCCAGAAAAGGAAAAGAGGCTACCACTAGTGGCGAACCTAATCAGAGTAGAGAAATGAAAGATGAAGAGTTTTTGATGGAATTTGAAGCTCTTCTTGCCAGGAAATTTTCAAAAGGAACTAGTAAATACAAAGGTAAGCTACCTTTGAAATATTTTTCCTGTAACCGGATAGGACATATTGCTATGAACTAGTCCTAATAGCGACAACAAGGATAAACCAGAAAGGTTCAAGAAATTCAAAGGAGGAAACCGAAGAAACTGTTTTGTGGCAGTTGATGAAGGTGTCACAGATGAGGAATCAGAAGATGAAGAGAATGAAGACATTGTGTTTGTTGTTGTAAAGGAAGATATGGTATACAAGAAGGCTCTTGTCTCCCAGTTTGATAATTCAAATGATTGGATCATTGACAGTGGTTGTTCTCGCCATATGACTGGTGACCGAAGCAAGTTTCTATCTATGGAGGAGTATGATGGTGGTGTGGTTCACTTTGGCAATGATGCACCATGCATGGTCAAAGGCAGAGGGTTCATCTCTCTGAATGGAAAGAGTAGTGCTGACAATGTGTACTGGGTTGATGGTCTCAGACACAACCTTCTAAGTGTTGCTCAGCTAAATGACAGTGGCCTCACTCTGCAATTCATCAATGGAGTTTGCAGAATCAAAGTCAAAGATGGTAAATTGGTAGCCACTGGAATGCAGACCAAAGGTAACCTATTTCAATTGAATGCAAATGTAAGTACCTGTCTTATGGCTAAGCTTGATGATAGTTGGATATGGCATAGGAGATTCTATCATGTAAACTTTGATAACATTGTAAAGGCTAGTAAGATCAAGGTAGCTAGAGGGTTGTCGGTGCTAAAAAAACTGGATAATACCTTGTGTAGAGAGTGTCAATTGGGGAAAATGTCTTCCTCAACTTTTAAAGGTAAATCTTTCACTGCTGACAACTTGCTTGATCTTGTACATACTGATTTGTGTGGTCCTATGAAGACTAGGAGTGTGCAGGGTGATAGGTACTTCATGATCCTCACTGATGATTGCTCAAGAATGATGTGGGTCACATTCTTGAAAGACAAGTCTAAAGCCTTTGGGAAATTCAAAGCTTTCAAAGCATTAGTGGAGAAAGAAAGCGGTAAAAGGATCAAGTGTCTCAAAACTGATCAAGGAGGGGAATTCACTTTCGGTGAATTCAACAAGTATTGTGAAGAATTTGGCATCAAGAGATAGCTATCTACCCCCCAGACTCCATAGCAGAATGGCCTAGCAGAGAGGAATAACCAGACTGTAGTTGAAGCAGCTAGAACTATGTTGATTCAAGGAAAGGAAGCTCACACCTTTTGGAGAGAAGCGGTGAGCACTTCAATCTACACTATGAACCGGGTACTCATCAAAAAAGGTAAGGACAAAACTCCTTATGAGTATTGGACCGATAAGACACCTATGGTTAGCTACTTTAAGGTATTTGGTAGCAAATGTTACATCAAGAGGAGTGAACATCAAGGCAAATTTGAAGCTAAATGTGATGAGGGAATATTTCTAGGATATTCCACCAAGAGTAAAGCTTTCAAGTGCTACAACAATAGGACTCAGAGAATTATGGAAAGTATCAATGTAAGAGTTGATGAATCCTTTGAGAAAACTGAGGAAACTGATAGTGAGCAAGCTATAAATGAACCGGTTGCAACCTTCTGGGAACCGGTTGTTAGTCAACCAAGTACTAGTAACAGTGTTATTGAACCGATGAATGTTGATACTGATGAAGATGAGGATGAAGAGGAAAAGCAAGAAGAACCAGTCAAGACCATTCCTCGATATGTCAAGCTAAATCAAGATCCTAAGCAGATCATAGGAGATAAGGATGCAAGAATCCTTACAAGAAGAAAGGTCAAAGAAAACTCATGTATGATCTCTAAATTTGAGCCTAAATCATTCAAAGAGGCTCATAAAGATGAAGACTAGATCAAGGCAATGGAGGAGGAAATTGACCAGATAGAGAAAAATGGTACATGGTCCTTGGTACCCAGACCAGAGCATAAAAATGTCATTGGCACTAAATGGGTGTTCAAAAATAAGCTGAATGAGGATGGCGCAGTAATTAGGAATAAAGCCAGATTGGTGTGCAAAGGATATGCTCAAGAAGAAGGAGAAGACTATGGAGAAACCTTTGCTCCTATAGCCAAATTGGAAGGAGTTCGTATGCTTCTTGCATATGCAGCTTTTAAAGGATTCAAAGTATATCAAATGGATATAAAATCTGCATTCCTAAATGGTGTACTTGAAGAGGAGGTGTATATAGAGCAACCAGATGGGTTTTCCCTATCTGAAGATAGTGATATGGTATGCAGGCTACATAAAGCCTTATATGGTCTAAAGCAGGCACCTAGAGCATGGTATGAGCACCTACATTCCCATCTTGTGAAGATTGGATTTGAGAGAACAAGTGAAGATAGCAATATCTACTTGAAGTCTGAAGGAGATCAGATCCTAATCTGTGAGGTTTTTGTTGATGATATTATCTTTGGTGGAGATGACAAGATGAGTCATGAGTTTGCTAATGAGATGAAGAAAGAGTTTGAGATGTCACTCTTAGGGGGGATTAAGTTCTTCATTGGACTGCAGATCCAGTAGATGAAAGATGGAATCTTTATCACTCAGTCCAAATATGTCAAAGAGGTGTTGAAGACTTTTGGCATGGAAGATAGCAAACCGGTTGGTACACCGATGGTGACCAGTTGCAAATTGACAAAAGAGGATGATTCCACACTGGTTGATGAGAAGGAATACGGATCAATGATTGGTAAGTTACATTATGTAGTGCATAGCAGACCGAATATTGCACATGCAGTTGGCATTACTGCAAGGTTCCAGAAAAGTCCAAGAGAATCCCACTTGATTGCACTTAAGCAAATTCTTAGGTATCTGAAGGGAATAGTTGACTATGGATTGTGGTACCCATACAACAATGATTTCAATCTAAAAGTGTTCACAGATGCTGATTGGGTAGGTAATGTGGATGATCAGAAAAGCAAAACCGGTGGTGCATTCTTTCTCGGTGGTAGACTAGTCTCATGGATGAGTAAAAAGAAAAGTTGTATCTCTCAGTCTACAGCGGAAGCAGAGTATGTTGCAGCTTTCATGAATTGCACTCAGATAATTTGGATGAAGCATGTACTGGAAGGCTTCAAAATCCCTGTATCTGAACCAGTAAGTATATTCTGTGATAACACAAGTGCTATCAATATATCAAAGAATCTAGTTTTACATTCTAGAACCAAGCATTTTGAGCTTAAGTATCAATTCTTGAGGGAAAAGGTTCAGAATAAAGAGATTGCATTGGAGCATGTGTCCAGTAAAGAGAAGTTAGCAAACATATTCACCAAGCCTCTGCCAAAGACTACATTTGTGCATTTAAGAGGTGAATTAGGGGTACTACCCCTTAAGGAGGTGAACTAAACGTATTTTCTCCACATTAGTCAGGTATTGTATAGTTAATTTTTTGTTGATTGATGTGTTGAAGGATGCTACTCCTCAGGGGGAGCAGCATAGTGGAACAGGGTTGCTTGTGCCTCCACTTTGGCATTGTTGTCAAAGGGGGAGAAGAAGTGAAATGGAGAAGATATCTACAGAAATTGGGGGAGAACATGTGAAGTGAAAGATATCTTTGTATATTGCCATCAATGCCAAAGGGGGAGATTGTTGGCATTATGTGGACCGGTATGAGGACATAATGATATTGTATGTTGTCATTGATGTCAATATATGTGAAGAGAAGAGAGAACTGGCACATGTGTGAACCGGTATGATGAAAAGTAAACCAGCATGATGATATGAGAATTGGTTATGTGAAAGTGAAGCAGTATATGTGTTCTTGGTGAACCGACATGTCAAGGTGAACCGGCATGTTGTTATGAGAACCGGTACATGGAACTCTTGTGTGACTACCGGTTGGTAATGTCAGGGTTTCCGGTTGGAGTGCCTCAAGCCTGAGTGACTCAATTGGTGATCTTTGTGTGATGAGTTAGCATGGTAATGGATAATAGATCGTGTTTCCATGTATGCCCTGTGGGCATGAAGGATCTTGAATGAAGAAGACTATTCCCATCTACCTCAGGAATGTGCGAAGTTTGTCAAATGGTGATAACGCGTAATGGGTTATCAGCCGCCAAGAAATCAATGGATAATGGAAGATGGAGAATGTCTTGAGATTGATTCAAGATTATTGCATTTAATACAGTATGATTCAACGGTTAGGATTGAACCGTTTGAATTGCTTAACCCAATAGGTTTAGGGGTTTAGGGTTTTTGCTACCGACCTGTCTGTTTCCTATAAGGTTGATGTTGTGTTTCTTTCAGAGTTGCTAGAAAAAGTTGTATGTGTGTATCCAAGTGAAGTGATACGTGATCCTTGCCAGACCAAAGGAAAGAAGAGATATCTGCAAGTGAATGTGCAGAAGGTGAAGACGAGCCAAAATGGATCTGCCTTAGCATTGAGTGTTGTTACCAGATCATTGTAATTCCTATTGATCTCTAACCACTTCAACAGTTGTGAAATCCCTTAACAGGGTAGCCTTAATAGGCTTGATACAAAATCCCCTAACAGGGTAGTCTTAACCAGCTTGATTCAAATCCCTTAATCAAGTAACTCGAAGTTAGTGAGTTCTGAGAAGCTATAAAGCTCTAGAGATCCTTTAGCTATTGAGTTTTTAAAATCCTCTAACAAGGTAACCCTAATTGGGTTTAACCCTTAACCGGGTATTGTAGCCATCCCTTAACCGGGTGATCCCTAACAAGATCAATTCCTAGCAGAACCTATTGTAATGTCTTTAACCGGACAAGGCTCCTAATAGAGCGGACTTCAAAAGATTTCAACAAAAAGCTTGTGGGTATTCATCCCCACTGTGGTTTTTCCTAGTTGGGTTTCCACGTGAAAAATATGTGTGTCATGTGTGATGCTTTTATCTTGTGATGCTTTGTTATTACCTGTTGAGCATATGATGGTTCTGTGTTTTATGCCTGTCTATAAAACATATTGAGCTAACTGTTGTAAAGATCAGATGATAGTTTACCTGTTCATGCATGAGGGTGTAATGGTACTATAATATTGAGCTAAGAGGAAAGCTTAGTGAGTGACCAGTTTATGATTGTTTTAGTTATTCTGGGTCTTACCAGTTGCACTCTGTTTCAACTAGTATCACTGCTTGTCAGTCATTTGGAGTATTTGCTATCAAATAGGTTTTGGACTGTATTTTTGTTTGTACTGATTCACCCCCCCCTCTCAGTACCAGTTTGGTACTATTGATTCATCATTGAGTTATCAGATGATTGATCTGATTCTCTTGGTAAATAGGAGAAACTTGATGTTCTCTAGTGTCAGGAGAAATTCTCAACAGTACGTCATTTAGTGCCAGAGCTGACACAGGAAGAGATCAGACATATAGATGCCTGTGGGTTATGCCATCTTTTATATATGCTTGAGATTATGCATAATAAAGGATTCTTGATGGCGTTAGTCGAGAGATGGCACAGTGAGCATAACACTTTCCACCTGCCCACAGGTAAGATTAGTGTGACGCTTGAGGATGTCTATAGGAGTTTGCACACCCCAGTGATTGGCGAGTTAGTGCAGTATGATTTTCATGATCATGTTGGGACAGAGGCTTGCAGAGCTATTTTTGCTGATGAGAGAATCTCGAGAGGAGAGATCCGATGGGAGGATATGGTCATGTATTATGAGACTCTTCCTATGATTCTTGTTGGTTTGATTGGAGGATTCATTTGTCCTGATAGGAGATTGTGAGGTTTTTTTGTTGGATGGGGTGAGATTCTTTAGATTATGATGCAGCATCAAACTCAATATTCTTGGGGTGTTTGTATGCTTTCACATTTATATCATGATCTTCATCAGGTAGGGTATGATGAGAGTACTAGTTTGTCTATAAGATGCACACTTTTGCAGATCTGGTGTTGGGAGCACATTGCTATCACTTGGCCTATCCATCACAGATTTTGTGGAGAGAGGCAACCATATGTGTATCTATATGCAGGTATCCTTACTCTGTATAAGCTAGGTAAGATGGAGTACTGGTGTTGGTTGCTTGATTCATTGGATAGTATTACTTGGAGACCATATGTTGATTGTGAGCCATGGATGGATGATGCACAGACATTACCATTTATTATGCAGAGTAGATATCTCATTGGTCAAACTCCTTACATTATTGAGTGACATTTGATGAGTCGCATTCTTAGATAGTTTGGTATCATTCAGCCTATGCCTACTGGTGTCATGATATATGCTCGGCGGCCTAGAGATAGGTGAGATTGGGTACCTTCTTTTTCCTTTGAGATTGCTCATGCAAAGTTTCTTGCTACTCTGAGAGTGACTTATGATATGAGATTACACATTCTAGATCCTGGTGTTACTGCAGAGTATGCTCAGTATATACTAGCACATCCATGTCCTCGTATTGCTGATCCAGTAGATCCTCCTCCTAGCTCAGGAAATGAGGATGATGATTTAGATGATCTAGGTGTCAGGAGACTGAGATGGAGATGAGATCTTAGAGCTACTCAGGAGACCAGGGGAGATGGAGATGAGGTGGGGATTGTGGTGGGGGTGGTAGGAGACCGGGATGGAGAGGAGGTCGATTGAGAGTCTGTGGAGGACCGTTTGGACCAATTGGCAGGTTTGGGAGACTGTGTCCTATGGGTGGGAGAGATGGTGGATGGATTGGGAGGGTTACTGGTAGGGTAGGTATGAAATCACCGAGAGGGTTGCCATTGACAGGAGGAGGCAAGATGACTGGACTGGATGGGGGGTGCGGGAGAGGCATTGATTTTGGTCAGATTCAACTAGACCTTAGGGTTATTGCAACTCATGGTGGAGATGATGAGGATCCAGAGGATCATGTTCCACTTATTAGATGATGGGTTATGAGAGCTACTCGGACTGATATTCCAATAGGTGGATAGGGAGGTGGTGAAGAGGGGATTGGGGTTCATGTGACACAACAAGATTTAGTAGAGTAGGATGCACTAGAGCATGATATGCCAGAGTAGGATGCCATTGATAGTCTTAGAGCACAGATTGATCAGCTTCGAGCACAGGTACAGACTTTCATGGTTGAGAGCGATAGAGCTGTTAGGAGACAGCAGGATACTCAGGGCCTTCTTGATCATATTCAATAGGTTGGATCAAGTACTCTCTCAGCTGACACTGTTAGAGCACTAGTTCAGGCCGGGAAGGAGACTTCCCATTGGTGACAACTATATGAGGAGGTAGTCGCAGAGAGCTAGAGAGAAGGTAGTTATCATACCACCGTGTTGATGGATACCAGCAGTGGTGGAGTCATGGGACCTCTTCAGAGGAGTGGTGATCATGTGAGATAGGATTCTGGAGGATCTTCTCACCCACAGCCATAGAGATGGACAAAGTGAGGTGGTAGTGGTACAGGGCATCCTTGACTTTACTTTGTATTGATGAGACACTTATACTTTTGATGTGATATCATTGTATACTTTGACTTTTATTGTTTTATGATGATCTATATGCAAACATGGACTCTATATGATGATGATCTTTATTATGCATGTTACTCTATTTTATGATGATCTATATGCATTGATTATATGGATGCAGTGATTAGATGGATGGGGATATGATGATGATGATTATCTTTCCTTGCCTTATGATTATGATCTACATGATGCAATAATGAATGTTTTTTGGTTTTGGTTTTTGATGAGCTTGGATGCCAATGAAAATGACGTGAAAATGCAAATGCAATGATTGATTTTATTTTATTTGTAATGCTTATAATGATTATGAATCTATGTACAAGGATGCAACTAAATGAAATGAAATGATAATGCAAATAATAATGATGATACACTACATGATTAATGAAATGCACTTAATTGAATGCAAACTAATGCAATGATTTAAATGTAACTAAATGAAATGGATGGTGATTAAAATGATTCTAAAAATGAATGCATCTACAATGATCAAATGCAAATTGTTCTTGTTTGTCCAAGTATACTCAATCTTTATTTATGACCGTTGATATGTGAATGAAATGAAATGCTTATAATGCAACTGACATTGAATGCTTATAATACAGACGAAAAAATGAGCTAATCTAAAAAGAAAAAATTATACTGCCATTCTTCATATGCTATCTTGTAACAGTGCTTGATTTCATCATTGAGCTTTAAAATGTTGTAAGAAAATACAAGCAACTTGTCATAATGATCCAAGCTAACCTGAGTATTTCTTACATGGATTTTGATATAGCAAGTTAATACAAGCAACTTGATATAATGAATCAAGTTGACCTGAGTATTGCTTGCAGAACCGACAAGGATTATCTCCTTTCATGCATGACTTGGAATGTCCTCCTTGATCTTTTGTTGATCATATCCTAAGACAAGTACATACCATAGTAAGAGATAAACCACAGACAACAATCAAAGAAAAATAATCATGCCTCATCATAGCTTCTCTAGTCATGGACATCCTTGAGTCGCATAGAGTACATGATTAGCAATAAAATCAAGATATAAACATTAAATCTTGTATGTCATTCACATGTTCTTATGGTCAATAACTGATATAATAATTTTGATAAATTATCTTTGATAATCCTTTATGACTTGCTAATTGATTTCTTGATCTTTGTTGCTTTGTTGCTCGTTATCTGTTTCCTAGGTGTTTTTGGTTTTTCTAAGTTTCCCAATGTTTTGGATTTTCAAAGATTCAAAAGATCACCTTAGCAAAAGGAATTGGGATTTTGCCCCCAATGGAAACAAAAATTTATTATGAATATATGAATTGATCAAGATCCAAACCATGGTAGGATACAAATGCAGATTGATTGATTTTGATAAGATCTAAGATAGTGACTACGACAAGTATGTCAAAGATTGATAATTGTTGGTAAGCTGCATATTTCTTTCTAAATTGTTCAGAGCAATGGATGGGAAAAATGGAATTGATAAGCTAAGATAGATGGAAGCAACAGATGCGATAGGATGGAGTGGATACGTGCACAAAGCAATCTCATAGATGGAGGAACTCAATTTTTAGATAGCGCCTGTTTACCAAGCTTTTACTATCTAAATTTATTGCATTTTTGTTGTTTTATACTTTTTAGGGATTTTTTGTTTTTATGATTTTTTTTTTCTTTACTGATTTCTTCAGGATTTTTTATGCTTTTTATTGATTTTTTCAAGACTTTTTATGCTTTTATTGATTTTTTCAGAACTTTTTATGCTTTTGTTGATTTTTTTAGGACTTTTTATGCCTTTTATTGATTTTTTGAGGACTTTTTATGCTTTTAATGATTTTTTTCAAGACTTTTTATGCTTTTATTGATTTTTTCAGGACTTTTTATCTCAAGCATAGAACTTCTTGAGATGAATAGAATTGATAGGTTCATCAAACCAATCACCTTCAAAGGTAGATAACTTGTATGCTCCTGAGCCATATGTTGCTACTATGACAAAAGGTCCTAGCCAATTTGGTTCAAATTTACCCTTCTTTTCTCAGTCTTGTTGATTTCTTGGATTCTCCCTTAGAACTATATCTCCAATCTGAAAAAATGTGTGGTTTGACCCTATGATTATAACTTCTTGCCATCCTCTATTGATATACTTTCAAATGACTTGTTGCATTTTGGTGATGTTCCTGGATCAGCTCAATTTCTTGGAGTCTAGAGACGTGTTGTTCTTCTTCTAGTATAAGACCTTTCAAGGAAACTCGAAGAGAGGGTATCTCTACTTCGATGGGTAATATGGTTTTTGATCCATATACTAAGAAATATGGAGTTGCCCATGTTGGTGTTCGAATGTTGGTTTGGTATGCCCAAAGAGAAGGATTTAGTTGAACGTGCCAATCTTTTCCAGCTTCATTGACCATTTTCTTCAAGATTTTCAAGATAGTCTTGTTTGATGCCTCAGCTTGACCATTTCCTTGTGGATAATATGGAGTAGAAAACCTATGTTGGATATGAAATTGTTCACATAGTTCCTTCACATCTTGATTCTTGAATGGTTTTCCATTATCAGTGAAAATGATCATAGGAACTCCATAGTGACAGATTATATAATTCAAAATGAATGATGATATTTGTTTTCCTATCACTTTTGTCAAAGGCACTGCTTCAATCCATTTAGTGAAATATTCAATAGCAGTCAGAATGAACTTATCTCCATTAGAGGATGAAGGATTTATCTTACCTACCAAATCAAGGCCCCATTGAGAAAATGGCCATGATCCTGCCATAGGATACAATTCTTGTGCTAGTGCGTGGATGAGATTCCCATGGATCTAGCATTGTTTGCATTTTTTAGCATATGTGAATGAATCTCTCTCCACAGTAGGCCAATAGTAACCCATACAAAGAATTTTCTTAGCTAGTTTTAATCCACTTGAGTGTGTGCCACAAATACCTGTGTGAACTTCGTTAAGAAATTTCTTAGATTCATCTTATTCAAGACATCTCAATAAAGTGCTATCTAGACCTCACCTATATAAGGTATCAGCAATAATAATATAATAGGATGACTGACGGATAAAATATCTTCTTTGATTGCAGGATAGATCAGGAGGAAGGATGTTCTCTTTTAAGTATTGATAGGTTTGGCTATATAAAGATTGGTTGGTTCTCGATCTATATCAAATCATTTAGGTATGTTGGGATTGAACAGTAGGGGTTAATATATCTTCCATGGGGAATTCATAACATTGTTGATTCTCCTAATTCTGTAAGAAAGATTTTATTGTAGCCATTGCATCTATTGCTTTATTTTCATTTCTTGGAATTTGGGTGAATGATATTTCTTTAAAGTGTTCTTTAAACTCCTCTACCAGCTATTTGTATGGCATGAGCTTGTCATCCTTAGTTTGATAATCATCATTTATTTGGTTGATGATAAGCTGTGAATCACCATAGACATATAATTCCTTGATATTCCATTCAATAGCCATTTTGAGCCCAATAGTTAATGCTTCATATTCTGCAGTATTGTTTGTTCATGGAAACCGCAGTCTATATGATTTTGGAATTGTGTGTCCTTGAGAAATGATGAATAAAATTCCTACGCCTGATCCATATTGTGTATAAGAACCATCAAAGTACAATTCCCAAAAGTTTGTACTTACTGTCAGAATGTCTGCATCGGGAAATTCAATGTGTAGAGGTGTGTCATTTTGTAAAGGTTCATCAGCCAATTGATCAGCTATGACTTGTTCTTTGATAGCCTTTCGATCAACATACTCTATATCAAATTCACTCAGTATCATTACCCATTTGGCCAATCTTCCTGTCAAAGTTGACTTGTTCAATAAATACTTTAGTGGATCTATCTTTGCTATCAGCTTTATAGAATGAGTTAGCATATAATGTCGCAGCTTCTGAGTTGCAAAGACAACTTCTAGACATGTCTTCTCTATTGATGTATAATTCAGTTCATAGCCGACAAGTGTTCTATTGATGTAATACACTACTCTTTTGTTTCCTTCTTCATCATGTTGTGCTAAGAGAGCACCCAATGATACATTTGTTGTCGAGATATAGAGTAACAATGGTTTCCCTTTGATTGGTGATACCAATATTGGAGGATTCATGAGATATTCTTTGATTTGCATAAAAGCCTCTTCACATTTCAGATCCCATTTGAATGGAACATTCTTATGTAAAAGATGAGTGAATGGATGACATCTATCTGCTAATTGAGAGACAAATCTTCTGATTGATTGCAATCTTCCTTGTAACGATCATAATTGACTTATGTTCCTGCGTGACTCCATCTCCATGATGGCTTTGACCTTTTCAGGATCTACTTCAATTCCACGAGTTGATATGATGTACCCAAGAATTTTTCCAGAGGTTACTCCAAATGCACATTTATTTGGATTTAATCTCAATTGATATCTTTCCAACGTATCAAAAATCTTGCTTAAGATGTTCAAATGTTCTTGTCTTCTATGAGATTTTGCAAGTATGTCATCTACATAATCTTCCATAAATGTATGCATCATATCATGGAAAATTGTTGTCATAGCCCTTTGATAAGTCACTCCTACATTCTTAAGCCCAAATGGCATAACATTCCAACAATAAGTTCCCCATGCACAGGTGAATATTGTATTTTCTTGATCTTTAGGGACAATTCTTATTTGATTGTATCTTGAGAAGTCATCCATTAGTGAAAACATCTCATGCCATGTTGATAAGTTAGTGGGAAATCATGTTTGGGACATGCTTTGTTCAAATCTCTAAAATTGGTGCAAACTCTTATGCTTTTATCTGGCTTTAACACTGGTACAATGCTTGAAACCCATTTTGGATAAGCAACAGGTCTTATGAAACCCACCTCTAAAAGTTTCTTTATCTCAACTTTGACAAGAAGAGCAATGTGCGGATGCATCTTCCTTAGATTTTTCTTGACTGGTTTTCCTCTTGAATCTACATTGAGATGATGCATTATAAGATCTGGATTAAGTCCTGGCATGTCTACATAGGACCAAGAAAAATTTATTTGTCTTTGTCTAAAGAATTCTATGTATTCTTTCCTCTTTTTTTTCTGATAATGAGGTAGCAGAATGAAGTATCTTGGAATCCTTTGATGTACCAATGTTTATTTCTTCTGTTGGTTCTATTAGAATAGCAGATCTCTCCTGAAAATATGCAGGGAGGATGTCAAAATTTTCATCTTTTGGCACCTCCAAGAGGTTTTCACCATCAGATACATCCTTTATTTTCCCTTTTGATTGATCTAGTGTTGCCATGAAATGGTTTTCAACAATAGGTCTTTTTCCTTGTTTTATTTCAATTTTGCGATTGGAAAGTTTGGCATTCTTCTGACTGCAAGAAATGTTACTTGATCCCTCATTGGAAGATATCTTAGGTGTTATGGGTTCTATGGCATTAAGATACGTAGCTAAGTCATGGTCATTGGAAAAGACATCTAATTCAGGGTTTTCTAGAGTATCCCAATCAATCAGTTTAGGATGAAGAAGGGGTAAGTCATAGTCATCATCATTGTTAGATTCTTCAAGGTTCATGACATGATAATCATAATTTGGTGTAGCGTAGGCAATGTCATAGATATAATAATCTTGAGGATAGTCTCTCCCAAGTGTTCTCCAATTAGTTCTAACAAAATTAGTGTTGGCATTTTGTAGTTCACATTCCAGTGGCTCTTTATCTAACGTTTGTCCCTTAAACGAATGGATTATATCAACACACACATCTTTAGTACTACAAGTCACTTTTGATCAACCTCATTTACATTTTGGAGTTGACATACTTGTGTAAATGATATAGAGGATTATTTGGCTAGCTTTTGCCTTCTTTCAAGTTCAACCTCTTCTGGACTAATAGTCAATCCTACTTGACTAATTCTTAGTTCCTCTATGGTTCTGTCATACCTTGGTACATCTCACTCTTCATTTGGTGGGGATCTGATATTTCCATATGCTTGATTCATATTTGTGTTTGCTTCCTATGGCATTATTTCTTGGTCTTTTTCATTCTCTTTCCTTTTTGCATGGGCCTCTTTTCTCTGAATTCTGAGTTCTTCTAGCCTTCTTTCTAATTCCATCTTTTATTTTGTAATAGACAAATCTTCCTTTGTGATAGCTTCTTTCTCTTCATTATTTTCTTCACTTGATATACTAGATGAAATATCTGGACCCCATTCATAATCACTTGAATTTGTCTCTAAACCATTGTCTAGGACTATACCACTATGCCACACAGGAATGTTGTATGGTGCAAAAAGTTCCCTAATTTCTGCCATTTCAATTTTTACTACTTCTGGAATATCTTGTTCAGATTTTGCACTTGCTCGTATTCCTTGAACTTGTTGACAAGATTCTTCTTTTCTTTTGATTGCAATTTCCTCTTCTTGTTTATCATGTTCTTCTTGTTTCTGTTTGTTGGCTACTATTTCTACTTCTTGATGTAACTTTTCTTGCCATTGTTCTTCTTTAGAGACTAATTTCTTTCTCCACTTTGGTTGTTGGTGCTTTTGATTTGGTTTTGAATATCCAAGTCCTGATTTCTCTTCTTTAGATTGTGAGTGAAGATAAATAGGTTCTAAAATACCTTGATGTCTCTTACCAATTGGTCCTTTTCCTTCATATCCCATTTTTTGCATGATTTTATAACCATTGTCATATTGCTCTATGGGGATGTTGACTTCTGCAGCTGTTGCTATAGTTTCATTTTCATCTTTGTACAACCAACCAAGAATGTCCTTGTCTTTGTTTTCTTCTTCAAGCGTTCCAGCTCTAACAAATGCTCTATTAAACATGTCCTTTCATTTCTCTAAGATCTTTGATTGGATATTTGTAGGCTTTCCATATGACTTGGGTGAAAGTGGAAAATTATGCAAAGAATATTTTCCCATTCCTTCATAATTCAATTTGAGCTTTTTCTCAAATGTTTCCCATAACTTTTCTTGAATTTCTTTGGTAGGATATACTGATTCTCTATTATGTGGAACTCTTGCATCTTGTGTTGGCTTCAGATTATTGCAATATTGGCTAGAGGCTGCAATTATAGTGACCTCTTGTCCTTCATGAGGAAATTTTACACATTGATGATATGTAGAAGGAACTGCTTGCATGTTGTGAATTGTAGTGCCCCTACCCTAGTCAGCTTTGTAAAACCGGTTTGACCTTGGTTGACTTTTTCTATGTGGAATTCTTGGAGGTTGATTAACCATTATGTAATGTTGTAGTCAGATATTGTGATTATTGTGCGTACCTATTAATGTGCTTTTGCATCGATTCTTATGTAAGTTTAATTGTTCTCTTGATTCTTGTTATTAATCTCGAGCTCGAGCTCGAGCTAACACTTTCATTGAATATATGTGTGTGTGTGTGTGTGTGTGTGTGTGTGTGTGTATGCTGGTGTGACTCTTGGTTGCAGAAGATTGCAGGTACAGTACCGTTGAGGTGCGAGGTTCATCTTCACCTGGATTCGTAGGGTTGAGTATACCTCTTTCATCCTTAGAATTTGGGTTAGGTGGTCGTAAAACCCTCGTGTTACCCTAGTCATGCTCAAGTGAGCATCACCTGTGGTCTGTCAATTTCCCTTTTCATTTGGGTTTACAGGTCGTGTATTTGGTTGGCTTTCTTGGGTTGTGTGCCTTGCATGTGGTAAAAATTGAGTATTTTATCGTAAGTATTTAATTTGATTTAATGTGTTCATTTACACATTAGAAATTAAGGAAGTTAAAATAAATAGATTTCTTTTACGTGATTAATCATTAATTAAAAGATCGCTCTATTTATGTTTGTAGCAAGTTTAATTTAATGGTTAATTTAAAATCGGGAATTTATTTAGTTTATGCATTTTGAAAAGGGAAGATTTAAACTTATTCGAAATAAAAATAATTTAATCCCTTTTTGCTTTTTGGAATAGAAAGGTTAATTTTAATTATTTAAGAAAATCAATTTTTATTAGAAAGCAAGTTTAATATATATATATTTGATATAGTGTGAAAGATTGATTTTGGGAGTTTAATTTAATTAAAATATTTTACCCTCATCAATATTGTGAAATATAAATGTTAGCTTTGTTAATATTGAGAGAATTAAAATTAAATGAGAAAGAGGCATTTTAATTTTAATTAGAAAAGCAAGTTAAATTATTTGAATAGTTGAAAAGAATGATTTTCTTTCTTTTTTTTATTTAAAAAGTGTTTAAATTCGACATTAGGAGATTAGGCCAAATTTTATTCCATTTAACCTAGGTTGGAAAATATTTTTAGGGTTGTTGATTTTTTTTGGGAAAATTTTTTTTTTTGGATGGAGAAAATTGGGGTG
Source organism: Cryptomeria japonica (assembly GCF_030272615.1). Classification (NCBI taxonomy): domain Eukaryota; kingdom Viridiplantae; phylum Streptophyta; class Pinopsida; order Cupressales; family Cupressaceae; genus Cryptomeria; species Cryptomeria japonica. The sequence goes on from NC_081411.1 coordinate 686,000,905, forward strand.
TTTGGGAAGGATGGATTTCTATAGCTGCAGGTTGGGCTCTTCTTCAAAAAAATCTTGCCAGGAATGCTAAAAGAGGTAGGATTCTTGTTTACCTTTTTATTTCGTTGTTAAATCAAAAATTGTGTTTGGTTGTTCTTCATGAAAATCTTTTTTAAAAATCCATGAATGTTTCTTAGATTTGAGTTTTAGCTTTGGAAAAATCTTCAAAATGTTGTTTTTAGACATTCTAGAAAACATTACAGAGATTGTGCACAAAAGAAATTGGGGGTTTTTAGTTATTTTTATTTTATGGGTTTGTTGATTTAGTTTTAAAATCAATTTTGGTATTCTTGGTCATTCTGGAAACTGTTTGAAGTCTCTATTTGAGACTGTGAATATTAAATTGAACTAGGCTTTGTTCTTTTTTGTAAATCTATTATTAAATGTATAATAAAATATTTTTTTAAAAAAATTCAAATAAAATTTTAATGGCTGATTTTAGGGTTGCAGGGTAGAGGAGTCGAGGCTCAACCCATGCCCCTACCCTCTGCAGAGCTCTGCGACCCCATGGCGGTCGCAGAGACCTGCGACCCCATGGTAGTCGCTGAGGTCTATGTCCACCATGGTGGCCGCAGAGTCCCGCGCCCACAACGTGGAGGCCACGGGTCTGCGTCCACCATGGTGGCCACAACCTTCGTAGCTAGGGCACAACCTCCACTCCTTTGGGGGGGAGGTGGGCCCCTCAATTAGTTTTTTTATTTTTTATTTTATTTTTTAGAAAAAAAAATACAATCACCTTTTATGATGTGGGTTATATAAAAAGTTTGTTTTTATATTTTATTAAAAGTTTTAAAATAGCATTTTTATATCATTAATTATTAATTAGTATGTATGGTATTAATTGGGAATTAATATGCATATATATTAATTAATACTTAATTTGTAAGGTTATTGTTATTATTAATTAGTATATATTTTATTAATGGTGGATTAAAATATATATATGTGTTAATTAATACTTAATTGCTATTTTTCCTATATGTATGCAAGGAGGTATCAATTTATTTGGGGAAATGATCATCAACTTTATTTCTTTTAAAAAATTTATTTTTATTTTTGGAAAGTCTATATGTGTGTTGCAAGAGATGAGATTTGATTATCGTTTTTGATCAAAAATGCAAATGATGTTGTATTTGAAAATGCATATCGTATTTTTAGTTGATCAATGTTTATTTAATTATATTCCTGTGATTGTTGTTGGAAACTCATAATAACGTAATTATGTTATTGTATGATGTTAATGAAATATAGTGAGTTAGTAAACCATAAATGTCATGTTTTTAGAGAAAGTAGACAAATAGAAAACAACTTAGATCTATTAGAAAACTGGATCGAATGTAACATTTAAACAATATGGAAGTAGATGGTCATTTCTGATTCCTGCATTTGCAAGTTTAACTTCTATATTCGTTTTTGTTAAAATAATGGCAAGGCCTTGATATGTTTGTTTGGACCCTGTTGTTTGTTTGATTTGGGGTACCTGTTATGTCTTCGAACTCTAGTTGGACTATTGCCTTGTGATGGTGTTATAATTGGTCTGGTCTTTTATGCGAGAGTAGTGTGTTGATTTGTGGTTGACCATAGTTGGTCGGGTCTCTAGTTAGAGTAGCGTCAGGTAGTGGACCTTTGTAATTGCTTTTTATATGATCAGTTGGATCCGTTTCTATGTAGGGATCATTTATGTTTGTATTGACCAAAGTGGTCATTTGTATATTGGTTATGTTTGCCTAAATGGCAGGATTGTAATGATGTGAAACTTATGTATCCTTAACTTACTTATATGATCAGAGGGGTCTAGCAGTTGAGCAGACCCGGAGATGTAGCCCACTAGGGGTGAACTCTGATACCATTTTGGTGTTATGTGATGATTTTGTTCTTTTGTTCATGTTTAATGTTGGCATTTATGGATGGCACTTTGATAGAATGTATAAGTGGATTAGATGAGACTTATCGTAATGCATGTATGCAATTGTCTCTTAAATGCAATAAATTAGATCATGAAGGAATGTATTTTGTTAATGTTAATGAAAATAAGTATGCATGAAAAGACCTCATTAGTTACGATGAAATGATAGTGTGTGTTGGAACAAGATGCATGGAATGCGTTTAATGTAAAATTGAACCTAATTAATGGATATCAATTATTGGATGAACTCGTCATAATACCTAAATTATAATTCTAATGGATGAACTTCATTTAGTTATTTACATTTTAATCTTAATAAATGAACTACATCATAATAGCTATATTTTAACTAAATTGGATGAACTCATTTAGTTATTTACATTTTAATCTTAATAAATGAACTTCATCATATTAGCATCATTCTAACTATAATGGATGTACTCATCAAGTTATCTATATTTTAACCCTAATGGATGAACTTCATTATGTTATTTACATTTTAACCTTAATATGTGAACTTCATCTTAATAGCTACATTTTAACTATAATGGATGAACTCATTTGGTTATTTACACTTTCTAACCCTAATAAATGAACTTCATCTTATTAGCTATATCTTAACTATAATGGATGAACTCATTTGGTTATTTACATTTTAACTTTAATAAATGAACCTCATCATATTAGTTATATTTTAACTAAATTGGATGAACTCCTTTAGATATCTATATTTTAACCTTAATGGATGAATTCATATGTTATCTATGTTTTAACTTCTATGGGTAAATTTCCTCATGTTAGACTCATCTCCAACCATAACGGATGAGTGCGTCCTATTATCTACAAATTTAAATTACTGAATAAATTATATCCATGTTTTAAGTAATATCATGTAATTAAGTTAACCTACTTAATTGGATCAAATGTCGTGAGTTGAGTTGGGTGTTAAGTTACGTAATCATGTTGGGAAACTCCTTAGGTTTGTTTAGTCTTCTGTTGTGTTATCGAAGCTTTAGATAACTCAATGTATCTTAATGTTGCATCTTATTAAAACTTTACCTTAAAAAAAAATATTTGCACCCCATTCGTGCATTCTAGCTTTATCCCTTCGAGGTTTCCTATCGGGGCATTACATGAATCCATGATCTTCCCAGAAGAATGTTATAAGAGAGGTTCAAATCTAAAACTTGACATAATTTTTTTCTTTCCACGAGTCCTATTTTGATTGGTAGCACCATAGTTCCTTTAGAAGAACACTCTGCTTCATCATAAGCCTTAATGGTTATTTTCTTCTTCGAGTCCACTGCATTTTCTAAATATCCCAAAGCTTTTATCAAACTTAAAGCACAGATGTTTAAACCCGCTCCACCATCTATGAGCACGCGTTTGACACGAGTTTTGTTAATGCTAACTTCAACATGTAAGGGAGCATTGTGAAGATGTTGCAAGGATGCATCATCATTTTCAAAAAATGATAAGCAATGAGGGGCTATAAGGTGTCCCACCATGTTTTGGAATCGATCCACATCCAAATCTTTTGAAACTATTATTTCCACTAAAGCTTTCTCCAAAATTTCCTTATGCATAGGTGAAATTTTGAGAAGTTCCAGAATTAATATTTGAGCGGGTATTCTTTGTAATTTCTCTACTAAATTGTATTGTTGTGAAGAGGAAGTTGGGTCTTTTGTTATACCTGGAAAGGTGACCTTTTCTTTGCTTCTCGTAATGACATTGATTGGCTCTAAAGGTGGATTATCTTTAACAATGATGACATTTACCCCATCATCATATGTATAAGTGTAGTTCACTTTGGGTTTTCCTTTGTCATCTTTTAATTGGGTTGGTTCACCTTTGTCATAATTTGGAAGTGGAGTTTTGAAAGCCAGGTGTGATTCGTTTGTCTTATGGCTATCCACTATGATAGTTCCATTATCAATTAGATCTTGGATTAAGTGTTTCAATATTTGACAATCATTTGTTTGGTGTCTCTGATGGTAATTACAAAAATGATTGTCATTCCACCAATTAGGCTTGACTGGTGGTTCATAACTTCTTGCTTCTGGTAAAACAATCAGTTTATTTGCGAGAAGAGTTTTTAAAGTTGATTCCAATGATTCTCAAATGTTTGTGAATTTCCTTCGAGGATTGGAGAAGAAGGACTTGGTTTTATTTCTTTCTTGATTGTTATTGTCTAGGATTTGACTTGATAGATTAAAGATTGGTTATTGTTTTATAGCACTATTATCATCATTTCCTCCATTGACAATATTCTTATTCTTTGACCAGAACTTGGGTTTGTCATTGTTGTTGTTGTTGTTGTGATTGTTGTTGTAAAAATTATTATAAAGTTTTATCTCTCCTTTCTTTACCATCACATCTTCTATTTTCAAACCATTCTCAATCATCTTGGTGAAAGAGGGAGGACATTGCATTTTTAGTTGATAACTCATTTCACTGATAAGATTGTCAATGAATATGTCCATCTTTTCTTGATTAGGTACATCTATTGGATACCTATTAAACATGCATTTTCATCATTGCAATAAGATCATAAAAGATTCACCATTCTTTTGTTTAACATTGCATAGATCCAACATTATTATCTCATTCCTTATATTGTAGGAGTATTGTGAAATAAATATATTCACAAGTTATTCAAAAGATTTGATTCCAGATGGTAATCTTGAAAACCATTCCATTGATTGTCCATTTAAAATCCTAGAGAAAAGACACATAAGGTAAGTTTCATCATGGGCAAATTCCATTCTCATAGTACAAAACTCCCTAATGTGATCCTGAGGATCGGATTTTCCATCGTATTTGTCATATTTAGGAATCTCGCAATGTTGTGGAAATGGTATCATGTTCATATTTTTATCAAAAGGATATGGGCATATATCTTCCAATGAATACTTCTTGGAGCTTGTTTCATTTTCATATCTTGCATCTGTTGCTGTAGATTTTACATTTGTTGAGTAAGGTTTAATAATGGATTATCCACATGGTTTCTCCTTATTTCTTTGTACGTTATTTTATCACTACGCTCTATTCTTGTGTCATCCCTTTCTTTTCTTGTCTCTTCATGACTTTCTTTATTCACATCTTCGTTATTTGGCTCATCTATGTTTTGGGTGTTACTTGCTTCCGCATCTTGTTTCAAGCTTTCTATGTTAAAGTCTTGTGGTAGTTTAGCTCTTGATTTTGCCAACATCAAGAGATATTTCTCTTTTTGCTTTGCCAACAATTTTTCCATTAGCCTATCAAATTTGAAATCTTGCTCAAGGTCTCTAATGGTGTTATTGACTACTTCTTCATCAACAGTGGTATACCCAAAAGTTTGGAATGTAGAATTACCTTCTTCCTCCATTTGTTGTTGTTGTTTTCTCAGTTGTTCGTATTGGGCTCTAGTCCAAACTGGCATGTGATTGTTTCAAGACTTTTGAAATTTCCAAAGGACAACTCAATAAGTGATTATCAATGTAGGAAGATATGCTTTGTTGATTTTACCGCTATTGTTTTTTCATTGTGATAAAGCGTCTCTTTGTTGAAAAGCACTTCCTTGCAAAATTTCTTCATCAAACTCAGTACCGCAGCCATGTAAGTAGTGACGAAAATGGTGTAGGAATGTCCTATGTTTTAATAAGATCTTGCGATTGATATACAAGAATCTTATTCTTTTATGAGTAGCTTTATAATTGGGTTTTATTTTCTTAAGGTGATACTTAAAATTCATATAAGCATATGATAGTTCACAAGTTTGTTGGATTCCAATGTTGGTGCAATTCTGATTTTGAGATAAATCTAGGTTCAAAATAGGAAAGATATATCCGGGATTATGAACACAAGATGGATTGACCAAGCTTCGTGATAGAGGATTTGATATATCCTGATGAGAAACTTGACAATGATGTTGATTTTTTTGAACTTAAGATGTTTGAATCACTGGCTTGTTGAATGTTTATGCTTATAGAAACCTTTTGGGAATAGCCTGTTGGATTAGTGACCCAGTTGTTGAGCTAATTTGAAAATACGTGATAGTTTTAGACAAATCTACTCAAGAAGCATTTTGATACTAATGTTTTGACACTTTAGTTTAATCTGGTGTTTCAAATGTTGGAAAGCTTTTGTAGTACCCTTTTGATCAATTTTTTTAATTTTTTTCAGCAATTTGTTGGATTTTTGCTCACGTGTAGATGATAATTTTCTTCAATTTTTGACTATTTGGAACATGTTACAGACGTAGAAGACACAATGTTTAATAAATAAAATGCACAAGCAAGTACAAATCCTATGGCAGGCTAAGACAATAATTGTTGAATCTCACATGGGGTTTCCCCCGAGGCTACGCTATTCAAAGCAGATATTTAGATGCTTGACACCACTAGCTCCACCCTCAGCACTCACTTCTTCAGGGCAGCCAAGAACCAGTTTCCATGAAAACTACCCATGGAAAACTTTATATCTCTACTAAGAACTGTATGTGTGTGAGCTGCTTCAGAGGTTTAACCTCCTGCACTAACAATTAGAAGGATTTTGGCAACTAGTACAAGTGGTTTCTAGTAAAGGCTTTCGGTCATGTGGCCATACATGCAGCACTTTCAGCTCTATAAATACAGAAGGTTCCCAGCCTATAGAGGTTACCCTCCATAGGGTTTATGGGGAAACATAGTGTCAGTATGAACTTATCAGCATATGTTGCTTGTGACTTTCATCACAAACACGATTTATTTAGAGTGGATTGGAAGGACTCGGTATTAGCCTATTTCTATTTTGGGTCGTTCCCCTCTCACTGGCCCCCTCAAGGCAGTTTGAGAAGGCAGGCCCTCTAAAGGATTTAATTGCTTGAAAGTAAAAAAAGCATAAAAGAGTGGGTTTGGCTTTTTAATCACCCAATTAAGGGGAGAGCATATACCTACCACTTTCGAGACACGGAATACAAATTTTCTTTTTTAACTTTCCATAGCAACGTGATCTCTGCTCTATTTGGAGATGTTGTTCCAACAAGCATGGTGTTTATTTTAGCCTTTTTAAAAGTCTACATGCAACTATTTTAGAGAAGTTACTCAAAATGCAAGTTGCATGTTGTCAATTTATCCCCTTAGTTAGACTAAATGAGAAAGACATGATATATTACTTTCCAAAATAAGGCTCTTAATTAACTAGGTGAGGAAATGCATAAAATTTTCCTTAAACACAATCTTGCACATGCATGTCAGTAGTTTGAAATTTTTTAGTTCTTGGACATTCGGACCTACAAGAAAATTATGTTAGATGCAACCAAAAGCGCTATTCTAACACATGCGCTATCTTTCACCTCAAAAGCGCTAATCTGAAGGGCAAAAGCAGTAACATGCACTACAAAAGTGTTGCTCTGTAGACTCAAAAGTGTGACTTCTTTAACAAATGTGCTAACCTAGAAGACAAAAGAGCTAACATGTGATGCAAATGTGCAGATTTTCAGACAAAAGTGCTAACCTATGTGACATATGCGTTAACCTGCAATGCAAATACGTTAACCTAAGATGCAAATGCGCTAACCTAAGATGCAAATGCGCTAACCTATTAAATAAAAGCGCTATCAAAATTCACACATGCATGAATCTGCATTACAAATGCATTAATTTTACTTTTTGCAAGTTTTTTAAAAGTATATGTGAGGTCTATGAGCCCCACGGTGGGTGCCAAAATGTGTTGACTTGAATTTCATCCTTAGAATGCTACCTGCAACAAGTTAGTTTCACAAAATACCAATGGAAATGCTACAAGAAATCCAAACTCAACCAATGAAACTACATGAAATACATATGAAATAAAAATACTAATATTACCTTCATGATTTATGTGTCATTGTGTCTTAACTCCATTTTTTCTGGTTGCAGATGGTGTGCTCTCAAACAAGCATTGATAGCTTCCAAGATGGCATATGAAGAATGAATTGATAACTGATAGTTCACAAATGCTATGATATGCAATACTACATGATTATGCTAAAAATGATTATACTAAAATGCTAATTGTTATTTTGTTTCAAGATTAAAACTCACGGATGCGTAAGTTTTACAAATGATTAGCTTGCAAACTTACTTGAAGACTAACTTGAAGACTACCTCTCTCTCAACTGAAGTTCTTGATTTTATAGACTTTGAGAGGATAAGATGATGTGGCTCAGATCAATGGTCATGATCAGATCTGTAGATTTGGATAGTTGTGAGCAAAGGTGATGGTTGAGAGAAAGGGGGAAGGAGAAGACAAGTGTCACTCATCTCACCTTGACTAGGTTGTTGACTAAGAGAATCTAGGGATGGTTGGAGAAGATTTAGGCATGAGAGGACAAGTGGACTCAAGTCCTTCCTAAGATATAGGGATGTTGGAGAGAATATAGAAGGAGGTTTATGAAATATGTGTATGTACATAATATTCATTAAGTTTGGAGGTTGAAGATAAATGATGAATTAATATTTAAGAAATATTAATTTCCTTAGCCACATGATGGATGAGTTGGCAAAGGGAAGATGAAGTGGAGATGGAAGGTGAGTTGGAAATGAAATTAAATAGTTTAGGAAATCATTTAATATTTGAGACTTATAGGATAGAAGAATAACCATTAAATATTAGATATTTAATTGTTTGGAGGAGATAATTAAATATAGATTGACTTCGTTAGAAGGATAATTAAATATTAGATATTTAATTAATTAGAGGAATATGATAGATGAATTAATTAATAAAATATTTCAATTAAATTAATTAATAAAAAGACACGAAATGAATTAAATAAATTAATCTTTTCAAATTAACCATTTAATAGAAGAATAAATATTAAATATATATTTAATCGCTCATAGCCATTTTTATGTGTATACATTTTTATGTGTATCTTTCATCGGATACGGCATGAACTCGAGTTGAGGTTCTTTGATAGCCACAACCAACACAGGAGTCAATATCGGCGTTGCCATGATGACCTTCAAACAAGAATAACTAGTATATATGTGTATAAGATAGCCATTTTTATGTGTATCTTTCATCGGATACGGCTTGAACTCAGGTTGAGGTTCTTTGATAGCTTCAACCAACACAGGAGTCAATATCGGCACTGCCATGATGACCTTCAAACAAGATTTTCTCAGATGAAGTTGAATACCTTCTCCTTAGGAATACCAAACACCAATATTGCTCTACTTCAATTTTCTACACAAATAAAGCTTAGTAAGATTCCAATCACCTTTGATCGCATGGGAGCTTGAGAGATTCACAAGAAAAGCAGAATAAATGAAAATGTGTTGACATTTCCTTATTTATTTGTTGAGATTTATCGGTGTTGTAATACAATGATCAATTTTGAAACTTACAGCTTAAAGTACACTAATTTGACTTCACTGGTTATTTGTTATTGATACCAATACACGAATAACTAACTCATAAGACATTCTTCAACCAAGAACTTTTAGACTAGATTTTATGCCTCAGAACTATGTGGATGGGCATATCCTTATATTTGTTAAGGGGATTCAAAAGTAATCTTACCATATGTGCTCCCCCTGAGCATTGGTATGTCTAGTTTGAAGAGTAACTGTCATCACCGGTGGATGATGACTTGGTTTCTGGAAGATTTTCTCATTCTTTTCTTTCTTTTCTCTTGATCCATGTCTTTTTCATTTCATTCTCCACCTCTTCAATTGTCTTCTTCCCTTTTAGTTCATTTTGTCCTTTCTTCTTGCCAAACCAGTTCTTGTCTCCAGACCGGTTATAGGATTGATTCCTACATTCTCTACCTAAGTGACCGATCTTATGGCAATTGAAACATGCCATACTAGTTGTCCTCCACGGTCCTGCATTATTTCTCTTCCCCATTCTCACTCTGCAATTTTCTGCAATATGACCAAAATTACCACAGGTAAAACAAGTGGCTTTCAACTAATTAGTCCTTTTATTAGGATTAACCGGTTTAAATGGTTGTCTTGATACATTTGACTTGAGCTTGCATTCTTCATATTTGTGTCCAAACTTATTGCATGTGAAGCAATGTTCATTAAAACTTCTTCTATTTGGCATACTACTAGATTGAGATCTACCCTCATAAGTAGTGTGGCCATACTTATGACAATTATGGCAGTAACCATCAAATGTGAAATTCTTCTTTTGACTAACCGGTTTATTTCTATAGTCATTAGTCTTATGATTTGATTTACCACAATGATTACAAGAGGGTTTAGAGAACTTCATACCTTTCACTTCAGAATGGTTCCTTTTATCATCCTTCATCCTTTTGGATTTAGATGATTCTCTAGTTTCCATAGGACCTATACCAAGGTAACCAAGACTAGTTGTTTCTTTTGTCCTTCTCTGAGCCTTCAACTATTTATCTAACTTCTCAGAGCTTTCATTGAATTTTCTCAACTTCTCATTTCTCTCATTCTCAGCTCTCAACTCACTCTTGAGTTGTTCAATCTCTTTCACCATCTTTTCTTTTTCTTGTGTGTTGTCATGCAGTTGCTTATGTATGTATTCATTCTCCTGATGGATAATTTGGATTTCTTCATCTTTCTCAATCATGATTGCATCATTTTCTCTTAGAGCATCTTCAGCAAGCCTCTTGGCTCTTTCAGCCTTTGATAGTTCTTCTTCTACTTCCCTTTTTCTTTCATCAGTACTTATGTTGGCTTCCAATATCTCAGTCATTCTTAGGGCCTGACCTTCATGTTCTATTTTGAGATGTGTGATTTCTTCAGTCAGTTTCTTGTTCTTTTCCATGAGTTCTGAGACTGCTTCTTCAACTTTTTCAGATTCACTTTGTTCAGAGAGTTGATCTATGATGTCTTGACTCTCATTTAGTTGTTGAGCTAATTCCTTCCTTTTTGCAAGAGATTTTCTTAGTCTCTCTTTTAGTTGAGCAATGATTTCATTTGCTTCATCAATATACTTTAGATACCGGTATTCTTCCATGATCTTTATCCTCAAGCTGTCAAGATTCACTTCAGAGGAATATGACTTTGATACCAATTGTTGATCCCAATCGGTCCTGAGAGGGGAGGGGTGAATCAGCACTTTGCTGGTTTTACTCATTTTCAAAACTTTTAACTTAAGTTATCACTAACTTAACATTCATCAATATAAATAACTATTGTAGAAGAATAAGCATGCATGTAAAGACACACAGTCACACCAAGATTTATCTCGTTGAAACCCAAATGGGAGAAAACCACAATGTGAGTAAGAACTCACAAAAATTTTACTCTTCTGGAGTACACCCGGTGAAGAGACATCCATGTTAGGAGATTACAAAGACACTGTTAGGTGCCACCCGGTTAAGGGATTTTGTCTAAGGCCTGTTAGTGCCTTTACCCTATTAAAGGTAGCCTTATCAAAGGTCTTAAAATCATCAATTAAGATGACACCCGGTTAAAGGATTTTTATAATGGGACCTATTAAAGTCCACCCTATTAAGGGCTTTTTAGTTGCAATGGTTAGAGAGAAACATAAAGATGATCTACTGGAGTGGCTATTGATTAGCTTGATCAGATCACATTGAAAAAATACACTATATCTATATCAGTTGTGTCTTCTTTGCACAACACCAATTTCCTAAATGTACCTTCAACTTTGCCCTTTGTCAATTTACTGATCCTTAGACTGCACTATGTCAGTCCTCTGTTACTCGGCTCTACACTTTGTTAAACTCCCCCTATATACACTTTCACATTATCACTATTCACCTTGACAGCAACCATCTCAAGAATGAAGTATGTGAATTTATTAACCCTACAGTCTGTCACCAACTTTCCCTCCCAAAAATGTCCTTTTCAAAATTCCATTACCATGCCTTAAATCACCCCTGAAATCATTGCAAGAATCTTTGTCAAGACAGTCAAACATGCCAATAAGTCGGCCAGTAGACTGGAGATGACTCTCGATTTAACTGAATGTTAATTGAACATTACCAGTCTATCGGTTATAGACTCTACTAGTGTATCGATCAAAATCCGCCTATCTGATTTCCTCCTATATACCAATTCGTTCTCTGCTTAGCCAGTGGACCTCTTTTGTGTCGGTCTACTCACTGCTTGTCAGTCTACTCACTGCTTGCCGGTCTATTCATTGCTTGTCGGTCTACTTACTGCTTGTCGGTCTACTCATTGTTTGTCAGTCTACTCATGTTTACCCTGTTTACTTATTGTTTAGCCAGTTAACCTCAGTAGACTAGTCTTCTTACTACTGATAGAATGTGAAGACTTAAGAGATGATGTTGCAAACAATGACAACCATATCATTCACCGGTCATACAAAAATGCACCAGAATGCCAACAAAACTCAATTAATCCAATGAAAGAGGATTGAATGTAGATAAAGTTCTTCTTCCCTTTTGTTGGTTTGAAAGTATTTTAATACAAGCTCTAGGGTTAACGATGAAGAATTGATATAAAACAACATAAATAACAAGATAAAAATACAAAATGTGGACATGGAGCCAAGTTTGAACAAAAAAAATAGAAGAGCACATGTGAAAGCAAGTTTGGCTTGAAAGTGTGGGACATTGTGGCAATTTGCGTCCCAAACCTTGATGTCAGATGTGAACAAACTAGAATATTTCAAAATTAAGATGTCGAACAAAATTTGTTCCTAGAAGCTCACAAAAAACTCCCAAGATTATGGTGGATTTTTTTATCCTAATCCTCTAATTTTTCATCTTTACAAAAGTTAGATCCGATCGTCATCATCTCCTCTAGACCAAAATCTCTATTTGAGGCTCTTGGATCTATCACCTACACATAGAAAGAAGGAAAATGTTGTTGTTTATGGGGGTTTTCCTTAGGTCAAACCCTAGGTTTGGAATTAACTCTTAAATCGAATTGAAATGTAAAATAAATAGTGAAGTAAAAGCTTATCTTTTGATGATAAGGCTATATCTGAATTTGAAATGCTTTAGTAGGAACTTGATACCCTAATGAATCTTGCATTGAATTCCTCATGCCAGGTTGATATTGTCATACAGGATGTCTTCAAAAATTCTTAATCATGGATGTCATCATGAATGATTGAAATTTTAAATTTTACATTTCCTTCTCTACCTTAATGATGTTTGATTGCTTTCTCACCCAATTTTGCAATTGAATTCTATCTTGAGAGATATTGAGAGGTTACAAAATAAGGGGGTTAGGATTGCTTTAATATATAACTACACAAAATTTATTTTTTTTTTTTGGGCAAGCCGATATTGGGAATGGGATCAAGTCAACATTTGGTGTCTTCAAGGAGGAAAGCATTTGAGAATCAAGCTCATAAGCCTTGGCACATCGTCTATGTCGTTGTTCTCTCGCACAATGATTTCTTGTAGTTCAACTTGAAAATTGTAAAGGTTGGGGAGCAATCAACATAGGCTTATTTTCTTCCCTTGTAGGGGGGGTGGGGAACTGAAGAAAACTCACTAGGTTGAGATATAGAAAATGTTGTTTGTTTTCCTTTATACAATGTAGGGGGTGGAATTGTAGCATATAGGGGAGGAATAAAAGGAGTAGGAAGAAGTCCTTGTCTAGGGTGAGCATGACGAATATCCATAGGTAAAGGGTCTTTAGGTATACTCGAGGCCAATAAGATCTCTCTTTTCCATTTTTGATAAGATAAGAAAAGAGCATCATTACAAGGTTGTAAAGGTTCATGTTGTTTAGGCCAAAACTAATCAAGTGTGAAAATTCCACATCTTGTTGTGGGTTGGTAAAGGCTATGATTGATCATGATAAATTGCCCATTATGAGGGAACTTCAAACACTTATGAATGGTAGAAGGGATAGCTTGCATGGAATAGATCCAACGATTTCACAACTTCACACAAAATTGATTAGAGATTGGGATGATATCAAAGCTAACATTTAAGCACTTAGTACCAACTGATAGTCCTAAAAATGACTATGCAAAAATTTAGTGTCCCTATCGAAATATTAGTCATTTTGAATTAATGATGCTCTTTGTTCTTTCCCTCGAGGTTTAGGGTTTGAGGTTTATGTATATCTGGGTAAGTCTTTTATTCAAAATTCAAAGCTTGTTATATTTCTTTATTACCTTTTTCACTTAAAGGTGAGGGTCATTTTCATCGTCGAAGGGACCATGTTTCCTTTCCTAGGCATTATTTCTTTTGTCGGCCTCAATTTTTTTTCCTAAGTCTAGCCTTAATATTTCGGTCGCTGTCTCTATGATTAATTATTGAGATACTAAAAGTTCCATAAATTTACATGTGCATCAAGTGGATGGCGATGTTTTAACCCAAACAGAAAGGTTCTCAAAGGTTAGCGACAAATGTTAGGTAGTCATTATGGTCAGCACGTAAAGAGTGAACATATCTGATGCCCCTCGCAATTTTGTGAAGGAAGATGGAGGAAAGTTAAGGATTGTGGCATCATGACATGATACCACATGTCCCAAGAAGACCGAGTAAGCCTGACAGTGGGGCCACTGACAGAGTTGAGTTGGAAGGAGATTTGGTGATGCTTAGTTAGGTTTTCAATGGACCCACTTGCCACATTAGAAGGTCAATATCAAATTAACTGATGGTGACCGTATGATGCGCCAAGCTGGATAAGATCTACGGTATAAAATTGGAATGTATTTCAAAAGGGTGAGTTAGACTACTTGCTTATCACTCGCGCGGTAAAATAAAGACAGAAGGAACTAAGCTTGTTGACATGGGATAAAGGAAGACAAGTCGAGACACATGGATGGCAACTAATTTTCAAAAGACCCTTTCAAAAGGTTGTTTTTTAAGTCAATTTGCATTAACAAGCAAAACTGGCAATTCCAAGGGAGTCATCTCAACAAGTTTCATTGCAACCGCAATGAGAAGTTAAGATTTTCAGAGGCATAAAGGGATAAGGATGATTTTTGAGTTGGCAATGGAATGATCAAGGGCCTGTCAACAAGATCAAAGGATGCATATTGTCAGAGATTCTCACTAAGGTAAATCAAGGAACTATCTCCGAGAATAATTTAAAAGATAATGACTCAATGTCCTAATAGGTATTTTGAAGTTAAAGTTTTGCAGTCGAGGAGAAACAAAATCATAACAAAATCTTTCATGTCAGATGAGCTTCACCAGAAAGTAGCGCATTGCTTGAATATGATGGTATTTTAGGTTTGATAATCATGATTTCCTAAGTCTGTAGCTGGCAGGATGAGTAGAAAGCATTGAAGTGGTGATTTTTCACATGCATGATCACCGCCAAATGAAGTAATTTTTTATTATAAATACGGCCAAGTGGTGTTTTCAGTTGGTAGAAAGAACAGAAACCTCATTATCTTCTAAGAAGGTTTCAAAAGGATAAGGATGAGTTTTGAGCAGTATTGTACAAAGGGTTACTATGAACTCTATGACACCAGATGGAAATCCCTTTTTTTGAGTGAGTATACTTATAGTTAGTGGAGCCTTGAAAATGGGGAGGATGGTCAGTGGATGCTTGAAATTCATTTTTCATCTAAAAAAGCCCTGCATGACATATCCTCTGCTTCTCCTCTGCCACTAGTTGGCAGGGGGTTATAGGAAGGATCTCACACAGGGACAAGAGATGGACAAGATTGGGATGAAGGCAACAACCAGCCATCTTTGCAATGGCATGGAAGCTAGAACGCCTTCCCTTCTTATTATGTTCCTCTTTCCATTTTCTCTTATCCTAGGCATGAAGGTTGGAGCTCCTCCTCTAGTTTAGAGGTGACATTACTTCTTGTCAGGATCTAATATGAAGGGAAATACTTTGTAGGATAGAACGATGCATCTCATAGTCCATCTGAAGGCATCAAGGGTGATAGTGGCATCGCTCAAGGAGTTTGGTTTCTACCAAAATGTAGTTAGGAAATTTGTTTCTACCTCATCATGAATGCTAGTGTGGATATTTTTTGGGAAATCGTAAAACAAAATCACAAGCAGTCATATGGGCTTGTGACAGGTGTCTCCTCTGGCCGGAATCTTGTTTTCTCCCTTGTTTCTATAGAAGGGAGTTCAAGACCATGAGACGAGGTCCAAAAATTTTGGTGCAAAATTTTGTTCCATTTTCTTGGTCATGTATAGTGAGTCTAGGTGAAGGGGGAAAGTTGTAAAAGTCATTTACAAAGCAAATAGAGTGAGTCTGGGGTCATATTTTATGCAGGTTCTTGAAGGAGTTATATATAAAATGTTTTGTAACAGAAGGTAGCAAATTATGTAAATAAAAACATGTTTCAAACCTATTTCTCCAATGTGTAATTCTATCATGTTTTTGAATGAGTATAATCAAAGGTTTTCTCATTCATTACACTGTTGTGGTGTATGTATTTTATGTTCATGCTTTGGTCTAAGGGGTCAATTAAATGCTTGAGTGGAATTGCAGAGTGGTAGGGCTTATGCAGGGATTCAGATAAGCAGTTTGGGTTAGGATATGCATATGATAAATATTGAAGGTAATATTTTCTTAGATCTCATGCTATTAGATAAAATTCTATTATATTTTTATTTTGTCTTATAAATTTGGGTACCCAATGGATAAGGTAGTAGTCACAGCCTGTAACTGACTTAAATGTCAATTTTGTGCTCAAAACTCACCAACAACTTGTTAATTTGATGAATATCATAATATATTTTTATTTTTTTACACATATTGTTGTTTATAGAGGACATCTCATGCTCCAAAGATGGTTGAGGGTCACTGAGAACTATCCATTTTGTAGCATTGTCCCTCTTTGTCGAGCCCTTTTAAATGAGATTATCTGCTTTGTTTTAATGTCATTTGCCAGAATGGTGCAGAGGTCACAAATGCATTAAGGGATCACCCTCCAGTGTTTTGTAGAGCCCAAAGTGTAGAAGGGTTTGCAGACCCTTGTCAATTGGTCCAAGCTCTTGAGGATTTCAACAGTCAAAGTTGGCTTCTCAATAGATATTTCAAAGAAACGGCTTGGTCTCTATCTCATTGCAGTGTAAACACCTTTTGGGGAATCAACACCAACCTCAATTGGAAGAGTGATAGAACCTCTAGTAGGACAATTCAAAACATCATGCACCTTGATCATAACATTAGATGTGTTATATGTTTCTTGATGAATATGTTGAATAAATAGATGTACTTCAGGGATAAAATTTACCATACATATTGGATCAATGAGAACTCCACATGAGGGCTTTACTTTAATTGTCGCAGTAATGTATAAAGGTCCATCAGGTGCCTTTATAGTCTCCCTAGAGCCAAAGGTGATGCAAGGTTTAGGTGTAGGTTTGGATTTTTCAAAAAGATTGACAACATTGTTAGATTTCATGCCTAAGTGATTAGAAGTAATGCTAAGTTTTCTAGACTCCACCACATTAGTAGAATAAGAAGGCAAAGGATCACTAAAGATTTGCAAATTTTGATTAGGAGGTGCTACAAACTTGTTTCCTTTATCATTCTCTCTTGTTGTGGATATGATATTGGAATTAATAATATCTTGAATCTTATTTCTCAATTTGTAACATTTCTCTATATCATGCCATGCTTGATGATGATATTGGAAAAAGCCTTTATGGTCAAAATAAGGTGGTAGAGGCTTAGAGGTGTCTATAGTTTTGATGGAAGTAAGTTGAAACATGCAGTAGCATTCATCAATCTAAGCATAATACTATGTAAAATTTTAGAAAGAGAAATTATTTGGATAAAGGGGCCACACTTGGTGTTGTGGCTACCACTTGTGTGTTGATTTGATTGGAAGAGTTATCATTGATCTTGATGAAGTATTTTTTTGGTTTTTGAAACTTGTTGAATGAATGTTCAACACTCTCATTCTTATTAATCAGAACCATTGAAGAAGATGATTCAAATTGGCTCACTTGAAGCTTATAGTTATTAAGCACTTTAAACAATTGTATGAAAGAGTTAAATTCAAAAAACAAAAGCTCATCTCTACTATCCTTTTACAAATTAAAAATTAAAATTCTTTGAACATCACCATTAAGCATGGGATAAGAAATTTGTGAATGCAAATGTTTATATCTACCACAAAAATCAATCACTTTTTCTTTAACTCCTTCCTTACAATGAATTAAATCATTCAAAGTAATTTGAGGACCAATGTTATTTTAAAATTGTTGAATGAATACATTAGCCAATTGTGAAAAAGAAGTGATAGAATACGAAGGCAAAGAGAAATACCATTGCAAAGCTTTATCTGTAAAAGTGTGAGAAAGTATTTTTGCAACAAGTCTATGATCATGAGAGAAATCACTACACAAGGTTTGTAATGTTTTCACATGAGTCAAGGGTCACCTTTTCCATTATACAACTCCAATTGGGAAATGTCCACATTCTTAGGAGCAACCACACAAACTGAATCATTGGAAAGTGGGCTAGCTATATCATATGTGGGAATATTGAACTTAGATTGGGTTAAACAAGCCAATTGTTGTTGAAGGTTGAGACACTTTGAGCTAGGTTATTGATAGTGGCTTTATCGAATGAGTTGGAACTAGACATTTTGGATTGTGATGGAGGTGTAATGTTGTAATAGGTAGGTGGAGATTGAGAATAAGGAAGTGGAACATTACGGTATGATGGTAAAGGAGATTTTTAGGAAAAAAATGGAAGGCTAACAGAAGGAGGTATATAATAGTATTGATTAATAGGATTTCCCCCATGACTAATATGTGTAGGATTAATGTTTTGTGTAGAAGTAGTCATGATAGAAGATGTATATGTAGACACATTAGGTATGGATGTAGGAATGGGAATGGAATTCTCAACTTGATTTGTAGGATTAGAGTAACCAAGACCTTCAACACAACTAGTTATAGGCATAATATTGGTAACAACTATAAGGTGGTGAAAATTAATGAGGGGAGATCAAGTGGAAAGTTTTACTCCCCTCAAAAGAGGAGTGAGAGTTTCATAAAGGATACCCTTCAAATTCTCATGCAAATTACATTTAAAAGAGGGGGGTTGAATTCACTAGATCCAATCCCTATGGAAAGAGATTGAATGCTAAGTTAATTGTAGGAACTTGACAATGAATTTGGAAAGTAAAGTAACCCTCTTTTAAAATAGACAAGTTGAATTAAGTGAATTGAGACTAAGTGTAAAGATGACAAAGAAGCAATTATATCTTGAGATAGAGATGCAAGATGAAGTTGTGCACCTGGAATTAGTAGTAAAATGTCAAGATCAAGCCTCGCTGCAAATTTGAGCAAAAGTTGTCGAGACTAGGTTGAAGTTGCACCTGGTCCTCCGAAAAATCTGCACGTCGAAAAGGGTTTTTCATCTCTAAAAATGAATCCTAAAACTGCAATTACAGTTGCGCACCTGCAACCTACACACAGAAAAGAGAGGAAAATGTTGTTGGGATTGGGGGTTTGCCTTCAGGTCAAACCCCATTTTGGAACTAACCAAGTGATTGAAAATACTTGCAAGTAAATGAAAAGAAATGTCTGAAGTATAATCCACCTCAAGAGAGGATGCAATTGAAATGTTCATAGAATTGCTTGAAACGATAGATGGAATAGAACGCTTTGAATGTTGATAGAGATCTCCTCTTCAATGGTTGAATGCAACACCTAGTCTTGAAAGGAGACTTGAAATGCTCAATGGATGCTTGGATGCTTGGATGCTTGAATGTTTGCTTGCCTCTTATCGTCGCTATGCTCATGAACTTAATTTCTGCTTGACTTCACTTCTGAACTTTCTTATATCTTTTCAAATAGGAGGGGAAATGCTCCTTATATAATTGCCAATTAGGGGTATTTAGCTGATTTTTCATCTTAGGCCAACATAGGAAAACTTTTTCCCACTCACCTTTGACAAGCCCAATGCAAAGTTTGATCAAGGGAGGCCCAAAATAGGGCTGGGAAAGGGACACCATGTCCTAGGAGGACAGGGGCACCATAGGCAGTGACAATAGGCAATGTGAGGTGGTAGAAAATGCAATTTTTTTATGTTTTGAGCATGTCTCAGGTCTCCAATCGGGCTTAGGGATTCATCCGCCAACACAAAGACCCAAATGCAGAAGAAATTTGCAAGGGTCTCAATTTTATGATGCTACATTTAGCCCCCACTTTAGTAGGAGTATAAGCATATGCCAATACTACCAATAAAGTACAAGGAAACAAGATTGAAATACTTTCACCATGTCAGGGAGGCAAGATACACCAAGCCCCCAGTGGACTAAGGATCTTACAACTTAGATTGACAAAGTAAAAGGGAAGATCAAGAGGGAGAACCATGGATGCAAGTAGTAAGGTTCCCCTCACTATGAGTCATGAAAAGAAAGGATACCAAAAATTACAAATCAAATCCAAGTTCACTAAGTAACTCCAAGTATCAAGAAGGAAAATATGAATGGATTTTATGCCTCCACATTAAAGTGATCGTGCATGCCTCATCGGGAGCGATTGCTTTAAGGTAGAATACACCCAAGGGAGAGAAAGAGAGGGAGCATGTTATCACAAGGATTCAACCCATATCAAGGAATAGAACCAAGGATAATGAACACAAAACACAAAATAAAAGGTGGATTTCCTTTCCTCGGGGTCAGTATGTTATATAATAACTCATGTATATCATGTATATATGCATAGAATAGTCCTCATTCCACAAAGAAAGGAAACCACCTTGGAAGAAATGGAACACATGTGTCTTTTCAGTCAACATGAAAGAGACCAAAAGAGATCTCACTTCTTTCCATCATCCTCAAGTAGACATCACTGGGGACAACAAATAGAAGAACAGGGATACACATAGAATAATTGGCACAAAATAGCAAGAAAGGAGAGAGGTAGAGGATCTATGGTACTAATGCAGCTAGTCTAGCACAACATCCACCTCTCAATATTGTTGATCACTCTTTCAGGAAGGAAGGAAACACATCAGAGGGGTGACATTGAGCAAAATAGATGGAGCTATCACAAGATCCAAACAAGGACTAGGCGCATGTGCTAAGTCACTTTGTTCGATTCGAGGAGCTAGGATCAAGGCTTGTGAAAATTTTGCAGATAAATGTTTGTCAATGTCAACATATTCATATTCACTATCAAAAGCATTAGGAGTTGTATTGCCATCATGAATAAAATTTTCACATATTTCTTCATCAAGATTTATAGAAAGAGGAGCCCTAACATAATTAGAAGTTAAACCATCACATGTTTTTTGCAACTTATGATTTGGAGATTTAGGTTCAGCATCTTGCTTAGGAGAAAATGGAATCATGTCAATTGTCGGTATTTTGGGAGATTGAATAGTTTGAGAAACAAATTCACAAGCTCTAGCATGACATTTTCGTCGGTGAACTCTCGCACAACGACTCCGTCAAGTCTTAGCGGACGGCTGAGAAGAAGGAGGAATATTTATTGAAGGAGGAATGTTTGTTGAAGGAGAAATATTTGTTGAAAGAGGAATGTTATCATCTTTGGTAGTTGGATGGTCAGGTTGAGGTCTCTTAGGTTAAACAAGAGGAGAGGAAAGTCTCTTCTCTCTATAAGAGCAAGGAGGTGAAACTATACCATATAAAGGAGGAATGTTCGGTGTAGGAAGAAGACCAGGTCCATCATGAGGAGGAGGCTCAGATCTAACCTTAGGAGTGATATTATTGTTCTTCTTAGGAGGAAGATTAGTTCTATTCGTTAGAGGAAGAACTTCATCTTCAAGAATAGTGGGGATATCAAGTGTTGGAGTTCTAGGTTGGCTTAAGGATAAGATCATATCTTTCTTCCATTTTTGATAACATTGAAAGAGAGCATCACTTTATTTTGGAAGAGATTGAAATTGTTGAGGCCAAAAGTAATCAATAGGAACACCTGGGCTTGTTTCAGTTGGCCAAAATAAGCTATGGATAACAGTTATGATTTCTCTATTGTGGGTAAATTTCAAACACTAATGGATTGGAGAGGCAATAGCCTTCATGGAAAATAGACAAGGGTAGCCTAACTTAACATGGAATTATTCAGATGAAGGAATGATAACAAAGTTGACATCTATAGATTTAGTGTGAACCTTAATAGGGAGTGTGATAGACCCAATAGTAGGACAAGAAAATCCATCAAATAACTTAATGACCAAATTAGTATCATCATAGATTGGTTGATGCAAATGTAAAGTATAAAGATATTCTTCAGTAATGACATTAACTATGCAAGAGGGATGAATAAGCACACCTCGACAAGGTTTTCCTGTTGGCATTATAACAGACAAGGAAGATTATTGGCATTCCAATTATAATCAAAGATTGTTGGCATTTCAATATGGATATTGAGAAGGTTGTTGATGATTATGGATATAACTGATTAAGGATGTTTTACTGTCTTAATATTATTATTTTGTCATTGATGTCAAGAAATTGATTTTCTAATTCAGTATGATGTTGCCATATCTTAAGAAGTATGTTTTGAAGAGAATTAAGATGTCGGTAAAAGACACTGAAAGAATATGATGAATGAGGGGAAGAATAAGTTATTCATTGGGCAACTATTACCGAGTTAGACAATGATGAGATCATGATGTTTAGATTGTTTTGATATCCTACATATGTTGTTGATTGTAAGGTTAATACTATACTATGTTACAGAGCAAAGAACCTGGTCGGTAAACCCTAAGGTTATCGCTATCGGTTAATGAAGGTAGAATGTCTACTGAGTAAAGTTTAGTATTCACCGAGTTGCAACCGAGTAATAACAAAATGCATTGAATGATTACAAGCGTTATTTAATGATGGAAGCTAATGAGTTGTTTATGATTAAATGATTGATACAATGTGCATGAAGTTTGTTAAGAATCTATGGCAATGAAAGATCGGCAAGAAGATCTACAGCTCAGATTGAACCGCAATACCTTAGCACAAGTTCCAAGAAATGTATGCAAGTTCCAAGGCAAGGTAAAACATTTTTCAAATCGAAGGATACATTGAACCTAGTCAAGTTTGAAGATCCGATGGCTATGATTGATCATGGGAAATGTGATCAAGGAGATTAAGCAGTTAGATATTGTTTATAAATAATGAACTGTTGATAAACAATGCATGTGGGCAAGTGTATGCATAAGGATGCTACATAGTGATTACCGAGCACAGAAGCTTGAAGAACTGTTTAATTAAACAAAGTATAGAGCCCAGCAAGAGGTCAAGACAAGTTCTATGACTAGATTGTATTGAGCAAATAAGAATCTGCTTTAGCATTTTAGATGTGAAGTTGCAGATATATTTTTATTACTGTTATTTTGTGAAGTAACAGAAAATCTCTTCACCAAGTGGACTTAACAGTCTTATTTGTAAAATCCTCTAGCAGGGTGACATTCTGAGGGAGTGTTTGAAATCCTTTAATAAGGTCACTTCTAACAAAGTGAAGATCCTAACAGATCTGAGGGAAATCCCTTAATCGAGTCACATCTAGCAATGTGTTTGTAATCTTTAATAGGATTTGCTTTTAACCGAGCATACTATAGAAGAGTATATTTCTTAGTGGGTCCGAAATCCCACAGTGATTTTTCCCTATTTGGGTTTCCACGTTAAATCTGGTGTTATGAGTGTTATGATATTTATATGCTTTTGAGTTTGCATGCTTAGCAGTTTTGGTTATATTACTGAAGTATATGTTATCGAGGTTGAATCTAATGTTTTTATGGAAGTTTAAGTTTGTATGAATCACCCCCCCCCCCTCTCATCTTGTTAGCTTAGCATCTGTACTAAACATTTAGTATCAGATCTATCAATTGGTATCAGAGCTTTGGACTTTGGAAGAAAAAGTTTAAAGGCACTTGAGGCAAAGATCTGAAGATGTATAAGAGGGATGCACCGAAGCTGAACAAGTCAAGTTTTTGTACATGGCAGAAAAGGATGAAGTTGCACTTATCAGGAGTTAGAGAATATGTTGTATACTATCTGGAGAATGACTTCATTACACCGAGCACCTATCCATTGACAATGGAAGAGATAAAGGCAAAGCAAGAACATATTCAAGCTATGATTGAAATAACATCTACATTGACCGATTCAGAGTTTAATGATCTAGAAGGCTGCAATGATGCAAAGGCAATGTGGGACAAGCTCATATCGGTGTATGGTGGTGATGAACATGTTCAAAGAGAAAAAGTGGATAGTCTAAGAGGACAACTTGAATCTATGAGGATGAATGAAGGTGAAAACATAACTCAGTACAATACAATACTAAAGGAGATTGTCAATCAAATCAAAGGAGCAGGTGGAACTATTGAAGAAAAGGATATAACAAGTTGCTAAGAACCCTACTACCAGCTTATGCAATCCGAGTATCTGCAATCAATGAATTGAGGTCTGTACCCAATATGTCAGTTTCTTTAGATGCTACTATCGGTAAGCTACATGCATTTGAGTTAAGTAACTTTGATAACAATGAGTCTTCGGTAAACAAAGTTGAGTCTGCATTCAGTTCTTTTCATATTGATGAATCTGATGATTACAATGATAGAATGAGAAATACTCTCAAGGAGATCACAGTTGAGCAAGTGAAAGATTTTGTAAGAACATGGAAAAAGTACACAAACTGTATGAGGAAATCAGAAAGCAAGAAGAGTTTGAAGCATTATTAGCTAGAAGGCTACCGAGAGGAAAAGGTAAGTATAAAGGAAAGCTACCTTTAAAATGTTTTAACTGTGATAGAATTGGACACATGGCTTCTAACTATCCTGACAAAGAATCTAGTGAAAAGAGATATTACCGAGATAACAAACAGAAAGATAATCATTACAGAGGACACTGAGACTTCAGGAGAAGAGATAAAAAGACATGTCTAATAGCTGATGAGGAATCTAATGATGATAAATCAAATGAAACTGATACAGAGGAAGTTGTTTATGTGGCTATTAAAGATGGATCATATGAAGAAAGGTATGAAGAAAAAGCTTTAGTATCTCATATAAATACAAATGATTCTTGGATCATAGATAGTGGTTTCTCACATCACATGATAGGTGATAAATACAAGTTTCTTATATTAGAAGATTATGATGGTGGATATGTAAGATTTGGTAATGATGCACCATGTCCGGTAAAAGGTAAAGGATCCATAACACTTCTTGACAATGCTAAATGTGATGATGTTTATTAGGTTGAAGGTTTGAAATATAATTTGTTGAGTGTAGCATAGCTAAACAACACAGGTTACCGAATAGAGTTTCAGAATGGAATTGTCAAAGTTCATGACAAGCATGGAAAGTTAGCTACTACCGGGACACAAACAAAAGGTAACACATTTCATCTTGACTCAACTCTGAAGAATTGTCTTTATGCAAAGATAGATGATACCTAGTTATGGCATAAAAGGTTTTGTCATGTAAATTTTGATAATCTGATCAAAATAAGTAAGAAGCACCGAGTAAGAGGTCTACTGAGTCTTGAGAAACCTGACAATGCTATATGCCAAGGATGCTAGATGGGAAAAATGACAAGGTCAAGCTTTACAAGTAAGTCTTACATGTCTAAGGTAATTTTAGATCTTGTGCATACTGATCTTTGTGGTCCTATGAAAGTTCAAAGTTATTATGGTGACAAATATTTCATATGATTTGTGGATGATTACTCAAGGATGATGTCAGTAATGTTTTTAAAAGAAAAATCAAAAGCTTTTCAAATGTTCAAATGGTACAAGGCAAGACTTGAAAATGAAATAGGAAGACAACTAAAATGTCTTAGATCAGATAGAGGAGGAGAGTTCACATCTGATGAGTTTAACTTATACTGCAATGATCATGGTATTAAAAGACAAGTCTCTGCACCGAGAACTCGACAACAAAATGGAATAGCTAAGAGAAGAAATAGATCTATTGTGGATTGTGCCAGAACCTTGATGATAGAAAAGAAGGTACCCCAAACATTTTGGAGAGAAGCAATCAACACAGCAGTTTACACCCTGAACCAAGTACAAATGAAGAAAGGAACTTTGAAGACACCTTATGAAATATGGTATGATAAGAAACCTAATGTAAGTTATTTTCAAATCTTTGGAAGTAGATGCTATATTCATAAAGATGACAGAAATGGTAAGTTTGATCAGAAAAGTGAAGAAGGAACATTTCTAGGATATTCTTCTAGAAGCAAAGCATTTAAATGTCTGATCAAATCATCTAACAAAATAGTAGAAAGTGCAAATGTGAAAATTAATGAATTTGCAGAAAGAAATGATGAAGGAAACTCCAAAGAATCAGAAGATTATGAAGGATTTGTATATGTTCAACTGAGAAGTTCTACCGAGAAGACTGCAGAAGAAAATGAAGAGGATATCCAGTTACCGAGTGATGAAGAAGATCATACAGAGCCTATCGAGCCTATCTTAGCCAAGTATGTCAGAAGACATCATGCATCAAGTCAGATTATAGGAGATAAGGATGATCCAGTTATGACAAGGAACAAACTGAGACAGAACACATGTTTGATATCTGAATTTGAACCGAGAATAGTGAAAGAGGCATTCAAGAGTGAAGATTGGATAAATGCTATGAGAGAAGAGATTGATCAAATCAAGAAGAATGACACATGGCCATTGGTCCCAAGACTGAAGGACAAAAATGTAATCGATACTAAGTGGATTTTCAAAAACAAGTTAAATGAAAAAGGTGAGGTCATTCGAAATAAAGCAAGACTAGTTTGCAAAGGTTATGCCCAAGAAGAAGGAATTGATTATGGTGAGACTTTTGCACCTGTGGCTAGACTTGAAGGAGTAAGAACATTATTGGCATATGTTGCTTACAAGAATTTCAAGGTATATCAAATGGATGTCAAATCTGCATTTTTGAATGGTATATTAGAAGTAGAAGTTTTTATTGAACAACCTGAAGGATTTGTTGAAGACAAGAGTAAAGATCAAGTATGTAGATTGAACAAAGCATTATATGGTTTGAAACAAACACCTAGAGCATGGTATGAGAGATTTCACTCTTATTTAATTAGAATTGGTTTTATAAGAACAAGTGAAAATAGTAACATATACATGAAGAATGATGAAAATGGAATACCGATCTTAGCCATATTTGTTGATGACATTATATTTTGTGGAAATGACTCTTTATGCAAGAAGTTTGGAAATGAAATGAGCAAAGAATTTGAGATGTCATTGATCGGTGAGATAAACTATTTTATAGATTTACAGATACTACAAATGAAAGATGAGATTTTCATTACCCAATCCAAGTACATAAAGGAAATCTTGAAGAAATTTGGAATGGAGGATTCAAAACCTGTAAGCACTCCTATGACTACCAACTGTAAATTATCAAAGAATGATGAATCTGCATCTGTTGATGAAACACTTTACCGATCTATGATTGGAAAGTTGCAATATGTTGTTCACAGTAGACCAGATATAGCACATGCAGTAGGTATAGTTGCAAGATTTTCTACAGATCCCAAGGAAACACACATGACAGCGATCAAAAGAATTTTCAGATACCTAAGAGGCACTGAGGATTATGGCTTAGTATATCACAAGAGAAATGATTTTGAGTTAAGAGTTTATACTGATGTTGATTGGGTAGGCAACATTGATGACAGGAAAAGCACAAGTGGAGGAGCTTTCTTTTTAGGAGAAAGACTAGTAAGTTGGCTTAGCAAGAAACAAGGATGTGTTTCATAGTCAACAACAGAACCAAAATATATTGCTACAGCATTCAATTGCACTAATATAACATGGATCAAACAACTGTTGGAAGGTATAAATAAGAAAGTTACCGAGCCAGTAACTATATTCTGTGACAATACTAGTGCTATTAACATTTCAAAAAATCCTGTTATGCACTCTAAGACAAAGCACATCTCTATCAAATATCATTATCTTAGAGAAGAAGTTCAAGACAAGAAAGTGGTGTTGGAGTATGTTAGCACAAAGGAACAAATAGCAGATATCTTCACCAAGCCACTACCAAAGGACACTTTTGAGTATCTCAAAAGCAAGTTAGGGGTCCTACCCCTATCTTCCATTCACTGACCGAGTTCATTGAAAGCATCAATTCGATGACTCTACAGAATATCTTTTAGGAGTTGATGTTGATTTACACACTTTAGGAGGTTTTCTAAACGTGTATAAGAAGCAATACAGGGAACAGGAATTGAAGACAAAATGCTCTGACCAAGACTAAGTAGATACTGAACAGTAAGAAATTCACTTCTCAGCAGAAGAAATCATGTTTTAGTTTTTTACTTTTTGGCATTGTTGTCAAAGGGGTAGAAGACTAATATATAAGGGAGAAGACTAAAGACAAGGAGGAGAAGACTAATGTATGGGGGAGAGCATTTCAGCATTTCACAGCAATCCGAATCCAAATCAATTAGGTCAAATCAATTGGTTTTGCCATCAATGCCAAAAGGGGAGATTGTTGGCATTATAACAGACAAGGGAGATTATTGGCATTTCAATTACAATCAGATTGTTGATGATTATGGATATAACTGATTAAGGATGTTTTACTATCTTAATATTATTATTTTGTCATTGATGTCAAGAAATTGATTTTCTAATTCAGTATGATGTTGCCATATCTTAAGAAGTATGTTTTGAAGAGAATTAAGATGTCGGTAAAAGACACAAAAAGAATATGATGAATGAGGGGAAGAATAAGTTATTCACTGGGCAACTATTACCGAGTTAGACAATGATGAGATCATTATGTTTAGATTATTTTGATATCCTACATATGTTGTTGATTGTAAGGTTAATACTATACTATGTTACCGAGCAAAGAACCTAGTCGGTAGACCCTAAAGAACCTAGTTGATAAACCCTAAGGTTATCACTATCGGTTGATGAAGGCAGAATGTCTACCGAGTAAAGTTTAGTATTCACTGAGTTGCAACAGAGTAATAACAAAATGCATTGAATGATTACAAGCGTTATTTAATGATGGAAGCTGATGAGCTATTTATGATTAAATGATTGATACAACGTGCATGAAGTTTGTTAAGAATCTATGGCAATGAAAGATCAGCATGAAGATCTGCAGCTCAAATTGAACCGCAATACCTTAGCACAAGTTCCAAGAAATGTATGCAAGTTCCAAGGCAAGGTAAAATGTTTTTTAGATCGAAGGATATATTGAACCTGGTCAAGTTTGAATATCTAATGGCTATGATTGATCATGGGAAATGTGATCAAGGAGATTAAGCGGTTAGATATTGTTTATAAATAAGGAACTATTGATAAACAATGCATGCGGGCAAGTATATGCACAGGGATGTTACATAGTGATTATCAAGCACAGAAGCTTGAAGAACTGTTCGATTAAATAGAGTATAAAGCTCAGCAAGAGGTCAAGACAAGTTCTATGACTAGATTGTATTGAGCAAATAAGAATCTACTTTAGCATTTTAGATGTGAAGTTGCAGATATATTTTTATTACTGTTATTTTGTGAAGTAACAGAAAATCTCTTAACCGAGTGGACTTAACAGTCTTATTTGTAAAATCCTCTAGCAAGGTGACATTCTGAGTGAGTGTTTGAAATCCTTTAACAAGGTCACTTCTAACAAAGTGAAGATCCTAATAGATCTGAGTGAAATCCCTTAACCAGGTCACATCTAGCAATGTGTTTGTAATCTTTAACAAGATTTTCTTTTAACCGAGCATACTCTAGAAGAGTATATTTCTTAGTGGGTCCGAAATCCCACAGTGGTTTTTCCCTATTTGGGTTTCCACGTTAAATCTTGTGTTATGAGTGTTATGATGTTTATATGCTTTTGAGTTTGCATGTTTAGTAGTTTTGGTTATATTACTGAAGTATATGTTGTCGAGGTTGAATCTGATGTTTTTATGGAAGTTTAAGTTTGTATGATTCACCCCCCCCCCCCTCTTCTTGTTAGCTTAGCATCTATACTAAACATTTAGTATCAAATCTATCATTGCCTTGGATCTTCACAACTATGTATAAAGGGCCATCAGGTGCTCTAATGGTCTCACTAGGGTCAAATGTGATACATTGATCCTTAGGTGTTTCTTGTTTCTCTACCATATCCACCAAATTTGGAGTCGTGGTAGTGAGATCAGAGGGAGAGAAAGAGGTATGTTCAGTCTCAATCACGTTAGAGGAATGAGAGGGTAAAGGATCAGTGAAAATCTTAAGATTTTGATTGGGAGGAGCTACTGATTTCTTTCCCTTATCTTTCACACCTACCACAGATATAGTATTATTATCAATCATGTCTTGGATCTTACTTTTTAATGCCAAACATTTCTCAGTATCATGACCAGGTTGATGATGAAATTGACAAAATAAATTATTAGCAAAGTAAGGTGAGGCATCCTTAGAAGGGTAGGGTCAATTGGTTTTATTAGAGGAAGCTTGATAACGTTTCTTTGTAATAACTGAGACATGATTCTATGCAAAGATTCATTCAAAGGAGTAAATTGTCTTTCTCTTTTGAAAAATTTAGAAATAGGAGGAACACCTGTTGTAGCATTCACATTGTTATTGTTGATGGTGTCATTGAATTTAATGAATCCTTTGCTCTGTTTGAAATTTGCAAATGGTTGCTGCACTCTCACCCTTATCACTCGAATCCATAGGAGTAGATTTCTCTAGTTGACTCTCAATTAGTTGATAATTGTGAAGTGTTGTGCACAACTGCGAAAAGGAAGTAAACTCAAAAAGGAGAGGTTTTTCCTTAATGTCTTTTTGCAAATTAGAAGTGAAAATTCTTTGAATATCATTATCAAGCACTGGAAAAGAAATTTGAGAACACAAATGCTTATATCTACCAATAAAATCGATTACTTTTTCTTTAACACCTTGTTTACAATGCATTAAATCAGTCAAAGTGATTTTAGGACCTATGTTGTTTTGAAATTATTGAATAAAAGCATTTATTAATTGTTGAAAATAATTAATAGAATAAGAAGGAAAAGAGCAATACCATTGTAAATCCTTATCTCTTAATTTTCTATTAAACAATTTGGCAAGCAATCTTTGATCATAAGTAAAGTAAGTTCACAAAGTTTGGAATGTTTTTACATGTGTTAAAGGATCACCTTTTCCATTATAGAGTTCCAATTGAGGGACTTCAACATGTTTAGGAAGGACAGATCTAGCAATATCAAGAGAAAGTGGGCTCGCAACATCAAATGTGGGCACACTAAACTTGGATTGACTCATAGAAGTGATTTCTTGTTGCAATTACGACACAGTTTGAGCAAGGTTATTAATGGTTTCTTCGGTTGAGGAATTTATTTTGACATGTTTGATTGAGAAGGTGGTGTGATATTATTGAAAGAAGGCATTGATTGAGAATAAGGTGGTGGGACACTATGATAATTAGGCATAGGTGATGATTGAGTAGGAAATGGGACACTAAAAGGAGGAGTAAAATTATTGAATGAATTGCCCCCTTGTGTTGCCTTGATTGGTTGAGAGACAGTAGGAATACTCATTGAAGGCATAGATAAAGATGGAGGATAGAGTGAAGAAGAGGGATTGCCCCCATGACTAATGGTTGTAGGTATGACATGTTGATTTGATGTAGTCATGATGTTTGAAGTGAAATTAGGTGATGAGCCTAAATAATGGCTCTATTTTGATAGATTTTTTGTATAATACTCCTACCTAGGTCTTGTGGCTAGATGATATTTGGATTAGGATACCCTCCTAGTTGATACCTTTCAAGTGTTTCCGAAACTGATTTGACTTATACTTAAGGTTTTCATATAATGGTTTTTAAATGATTTATCTATACAAATATCTAAAATCAATCTTAAGTATGGTTTAAATTATATCATGTTAGCATTAGTATATACACATGTTTTTTGTGCCCATTAACATCATGATGCAAGGTCAGCAAAGGAAAAGGAAAGACTAAGTGGCGGTTTAAAGAAGCACCAAGTATGTAGTCACGATGCAGATCTAGTCAAAGGAAAGTAGTATTAAGGGAGATCGAAGCCACTTGACCGATTATTCGGCAGGATGATTCATGGGACATTTATAACTGTTCTCAGTGGAGCTTAGATCTAGGAAGCTAGTCATGCTATATTTTCTTAGCTGTAGGACAAATGTTGTCTTGTTTTCCTGTGCTAACTTCTTCTTTTGTTTAAATAAATCTTGTTCACCTATTCTATAGGAATGTGGTTGATCAGTTAGGAATCTGTTATAAGTTTCCATTTAAATAAAGAGGTCTTTCTCTCCTCTCGGAGATATACAGAAGAACGGCCATAATATTTGTAATATTCAGTCTTCTGATATTTTATGTATTTTCACAATCAAAATGGAATAAAGAGATCAATGTGATTTTGAAAGCTTAACAATTGTAATCTGAAATTTTTGGATATGCTCACTGAAGGGGGGCCACTTGGTGAGTAATCCTTCATGTTTTCTAGTTAGTTTTCATTTACAGTAGCAGTTGTTTCGGCAATTGTTTGTTCCTACAGCCACTAGAAATAGTTCATATGTTTGTTCCCGCAGCCACAGTGGCAGAGTAGTTCTTGTTCACTTGCCAAAACATTATCATTTAGTAGTAGTTGTTTGAGTGATTTTCAGTTGTGAATTCAAATTAATTATTAGTTCATTGATATTTTGCATGTTTCCTTCAAAGAATTTCCTTTTTTGCAGTAACATAGCATGGTTGCAATATGAACTTGGTACACATACAGTGCTGGCCTATTTCAAGTTTACGTCCCTAGTTGATAAGTAAATGAGCCTTTTCTACAAGAAAGCTAGTTATTCAAGGGTATCCAATCTATGAATTGTGTTTTATTACCTAGTTGTCATTCCAGTTGCGAGGACCAATAGTAGGAATGCTAGTCATTGAAGTAGTCAAAGGAATACAATGATTGATTTGTGTAGAAGGTTGTGAATAACCTAAGTTCTCAGTACAACTCTTCATAGGCATAACGATAGAATCAACAATGTGAGAAATACCATGCAATCTATCAATTCCATTTTTATCACTTTGAATCATGCATTTTAGACCTTCAATTAATGGAAGAGATTCACTATATTATTTGTACATCCATTGTTGGAAGTTGTCGAATTGATTGTCCAATTTTGAAAGTTAATCTATGGAAGCTCTAGTCAAATATTCTTCTTTTGCATGGGAATCATCATTTGGGTAGATAGGGACGTTATTACAATAAGAAGAATTAATAATATCCTCATTGTAGAAGTCACTCAAATTAGGCTCCATCTCCTCAGGAATTAAACCTTGGGAAGCCTTAATTCTAATGCTTCATCTAACGAGGATAGTAGAGGTAGGACTAATAGTTGTAAAACTCATGCACTATAGGGAAAATTTGAATTTTGAATTTTGAGGACAAAGTTTACAAAATTGAATAATGCAAAAATCCAAGAAAATTATGATTAGACGATTTGAACTTTGTGGAAAGAAGGAATGACACAATCTCCAAGAAAATTTATGATGAATAAAAAGAGATTGAAATTTAAAATTAGGGCCAACGGGATACCACTTAATTAAAATTAGAATTGACAAAATTAAGATTTTAAAATTAGGGCAGATTATAAGTAACCACTTAATTTTAAATATTTCCTTGAAAGTTGTGATGTTGAAATTGGGAAGTATTTTTTATTTTAGAGGGGTCAAAATTCAACAAAATCAGCCAATTTTCTGGATTTAAGCAATTAAATATAGTCATAAAAATCTCCCCAAATTTCGAGAAAAAAGCTAGGGACTAGGTTGAAAGTGTACCTGGTCCGTCCAACTTTTTCAAAAAAAAATCAGGGATGATAGCTACAATGATTTTAGATCTAAGCCCAAAAAATTGATTGATTTTGCAAACTCTAGATAGGTGAGATCAAGGTTTGAATGTCAAAATAGGACCCTATTAGGGTTCTAAAAAAGATAAGAAATTGAATTGCAAATTTGAAAAAGGTCAAACCTAATGGATAGGGCCACCTTGAATAATATTTAAAAAACTGAAATTGATTTAAATTGATTGAGATTTGCACAAAATCTAAGTAAATTTGAAAATTAGGGTTTTAGGACCTAACCACGGAATTTTAAAATTTTGAATTTTGGAAAAAGGGAGGGAAATTGAAATTTTGAATTTTAGGCAAGAAGACAAGTCTGAAAATAGCCCCAAATGTGAAAATTAAATGTGAATCCAATCTTTGATTTTTGAAAATTAGGGTTTTGACAATTAACCACTTAATTTTATAAATTTGATTTGCAAATTGAATAAGACAATCAAAGAATTGAATTTGATAAGCAATGTAATTTTCAGATCTAAGATAATAGATAGCAATTTCTTTGCAAAACACAATTTCAATGTCAATTTTAACAACTAGGGTTTTGATTGAATTAACCACTAAGTTTTGCAAGAAAATTAAACTTGTAAATAAAAAATATGCAATAATTTTCAATGTAAAATATGTAAGTACGTCTAGTTCACCAAAATGTAATGTGGTGAAAAGTAATGAGGGGAGATCAAGTGGAAAGATTTACTCCCCTCAAAAGAGGAGTGAAGTTTTCACAAAGGATTCCCTTCAACTTCTCACGCACATTACATTTAAAAGAGGGGGGTTGAATTCACTAGATCCAATCCCTAAGGAAAGAGATTGATTTCTAAGTGAATTGTAGGAACTTGACAATGAATTTGGAAAGTAAAGTAACCCTTTTAAAATAGACAAGTTGAATTAAGTGAATTGAGACTAAGTGTAAAGATGACAAAGAAGCAATTATATCTTGAGATAGAGATGCAAGATGAAGTTGTGCACCTGGATTAGCAATAAAATACCGAGACAAAGCCTCCCTGCAAATTTGAGCAAAAGTTGTCGAGACCAGGTTGAAGTTGCACCTGGTCCTCCAAAAAATCCGCGTGCTGAAAAGGATTTTTCGTCTCTAAAAATGAATCCTAAAACTACAATTACAGTTGCGCACCTACAACCTACACACAGAAAATAGAGGAAAATATTGTTGGGATTGGGGGTTTGCCTTCAGGTCAAACCCCATTTTGGAACTAACCAAGTGATTGAAAATACTTGCAAGTAAATGAAAAGAAATGTCTGAAGTAGAATCCACCTCAAGAGATGATGTAATTGAAATGTTGATAGAATTTCTTGAAAGGATATGTGGAATAGAATGTCTTGAATATTTATAGAGATCTCCACTTCAATGGTCGAATCATTGATTTGAATGCAACTCCTAGCCTTGAAAGGAGACTTGAAATGCTCAATGGATGCTTGGATGCTTGAATGTTTGCTTGTCGCTTATCGTCGCTATGCTCATGGACTTAATTTCCACTTGACTTCACTTCCAAAATTTCTTATATCTTTTCAAATAGAAGGGGAAATGCTCCTTATATACTTGTCAATTAGGGGTATTTAGCTAATTTTTCATCTTAGGCCGATATAGGAAAACTTTTTCCCGCTCACATTTGACAAGCCCAATGCAAATTTTGATCAAGGGAGGCTCAAATAGGGTTGGGATAGGGGTGCCACACTCTTGTTGTAGAAGGACATGGGTGCCACGCCCCTATCCTACCCTAATTTAGGACATGCAATGACAATAGGAAATGCAGGGTGGTAGAAAATGCAAGTTTTTGAAGGTTTGAGCATGTCTCGGGTCTCCAATCAGGATTAGCGATTCATCCACCAACGCAAAGACCAAATGCAGTCAAAAATTGCAAGGGTCACAATTTTATGATGCTACATTGATAATATTAGCAATGCCTCACAACACTTCTACACCTATCCCATCACTTTGAACCATTCTCTTCAACCCTTCAATCAAGGAGATTGCCTTACTATTTGAGTGCTATTGACCCATCCATTGTTGAAGATTGTCCAAATCATTATCAAGCTTCTCCAATTGGCCACTAGTAACTCTAAATAGTGATTCATCCTCATCATGAGAAGTATGAGGGGAATTGTTCTCCATAATGTTAGGTATGTCTTGTGTATGGATTGAGGTTTCACCCAAATTCTCATGGAATAGGTTATTCAACATAGGCAAGCACCTCTTAATATTTAAAATTTGGGAAGCCATAAGTCTATAACTTCTTCTCACTGGGATGTTGGATGTAGGTGAAAGGGTAACAAAATTCATGCACAAATAAGGAGATGTTGGATGCAAATATTTGAAGACACAATATTTTTTATAATCTAAGTTGTATTTATAGTCAAATAATGCAATTTATTTATAAAATGATAAATTAACCAATTAAATACTATAAAGAAATGAGAGATGTGATAACTAAATTCTTTTAAATCTAAAAATAGCATGCCATAACAATTAGATAAGCATATAAATCAGAAATTATGTAATCCACGAGTCAATTTGATTAAAATAAATTATGGTTTTTTGTGAATTGAACCTCTAAATTTATGTAACTTAAGTGTATATATAATGTATGAGTTCAAATATGATTTTACTAAATGCATGAAAAATCAGATCTTAGAATACAAATCACAATTAATGAAAGTACAATGTCGTATACACCAAAATATAATGGATGGAAATAGAGTAGGTGCATTCATAAATTAAGCCTTGTAAACTAGGAAATAACCTAACTTTCCAATCATTACATCAAAATAAGGGAGAACTCAATTGATCCAATGCAAGAGGATTCAATGCAAATCAAGTTATTCTTCCTTTTTAGTGATTTGAATGTATTTTAATGCAAGATTTAGTGTCAATGATGAATAATTGACATGAAACATCAAAAACAACAAACTCCAAACACATAATGCAGACACATAGATAAGTTTGAGCAAAAGAAATAGAAGAGCGCCTATGACAACAAGTTTGGCCTAAAAGTATGGGAACATTTGGCAATTTTCATCCTGGTCCCTGATGTCCAATGTAGATAAACTGCAATCTTTCAAAATTAGGATATCACACAAAATCTATTCCTAGAAGCTTGTCAGAAATTCTCAGGATTGTGGTAGATTTTTTCATTCTAGTCCTCTATTTTTGCCTTTGCAAAAGTTAGATATGGTTGTCATCATCTGCATATGTGGCTCTTGGATATATCGTCAGTATGAAAAAGAAAGAAAATTTTATTGTTGGTTGAAGTTTGTCTTAGGTCAAACTCCAAGTTTGGAATTAACCCTTGGATTGAATTGAAATGTAATGAAAATGTTGAAGTAAAAGCTTATCTTTTAAGGATAAGGCTAGATCAAAATTTGAAATGCTTGAATTGGAACTTGATACCTTGATGAATCTTGCATTCAAGTCTTCATTCCAAGGTTGATATTGTCATGTAGGATGTCTTCATAAAGTCTTGATCATGGGTGCCATCATGAATGCTTTAAATCTATATTTTGGCCTTTATTTCAATGCCATAATGATGCTTGATTGCTTTCTCACTTATATTCACAAAAGTGTAATTAAATTTCAAGTTGATAGATATCAAGGAGTTACAAAATGACGAGGTTAGGATTTCTTTTATATCTAACTACACAAAATATGTTTGAAATTTTGGAGCAAGCCAACACTAGGAATATTTTTCTGCCTTCGAGATGTGACCGTTGTTGGGTCCAAATTTGGGCCCATTTTGGGAGAACCAAGGTGCCCAAGGTGTCCTAATCCTAGGACTAGGGAGTCTTGATCCTACTAATCAGGATCCACATTTGAACAAGATGTCACTCAGGTGCATAATATGTTGAATCTAGGTGGGGATGAGCAATATAAAACAGTATCAGGGCATAGGAGATAGTAACGCAAAAGTGAGACCTAGGTGCAAACAACATTGTGCAAGGCTACAATTTACTATTCTACATTGTGCATAAAGTCTAATTTTCCTAGAGTTGGAAGATCTTCCGAATACATGATACATCCTATTATACTTATATTTTTAATTACTTAGAGAAATTATTATTATATATTTGTATTGATTGAAGATGAATAAAGTGAATGATTGATGACATGTAGAGTTAATATTTCTTTGTGATCCAAGGTTACATACCCTCAAGAGAGGGTCACTTGAGGTAATGTAATCATCTTATACCTAGTTTCATTTATTTAATATTAGTTACATTGTCCACTACTTCCATGGATTAGTTTTTATGCTTATTCTTCCTTAGTTAAATGCATATAATTTGTTAATTAAGTTTATAGTTTAGATTGTTAAGTTAAAGTTGCAACCCATTTACAACACTGTCTACCCACAACCACTACTAAGTTAACTTTCCAGGTACTCGTAGCAACTGTTGTGCAGTAAAATTCCATATTTCAACACTAGTTATATTCTAGTTAATTGTTAAACTTATTTAGTTCCCTTTACGCAGCTAATAGGTGTCTTAGAGAGTCTTTGGTTGCACATATAGTGCTAACATCATCCAAGTGTATATATCCTTGGTCAATAATTAAATGAGCCTCTTTGGGACAATAGGTTACTTAATTTGGCGATTTTTCAGTTCATTAAGAGTATGCATTGAATTTTTTGCATCATCTTACTATACTTATTAGAGACCAAACATATTGCACTTGCCTAATTACATATTTTTGCACACATATTCCATCACCTATTACTTCATAGTTATAGCCTCGACATATTATGTTTGGATGTTGCTTAGATGATGCCAATAACTAAGGAAGTTGTAATTTCACCTATTTAACCATTCAACATAAACAGTCAATTGACCACATACAGACAAACTAAGAACATCTCGATGTTCTAGGTTCATAAAACAACATTTTCCTATGATTACCATTATATGAATGCAATTGAACCTAACCTCTACATACATTAAAGATACATCAAGGAAGTATGTAGACCAATTAGATAAACTCAACAAAGAATGAAGCCTATCATCTACAAGATAGTGAAAATGAGTTACAAAACTCTTATTATGCATCATGCATTAGCTCCATATCAGATTGTTAGTGGGCCTCACGACTAGTTATAGTGCCCTAAAATGGGGTGAAGTGTCTATCTAAATTATAGAGAACTCAATGTAGCTACAAATAAAGATCATTTCCCTTTACCCTTTATTGATCAAGTTTTAGATTCCTTCTTAGGGATGAAATACTTTTGCATCGTATTTATGTGACTTTAAATCGCGTCTGGGTTGGATATTTTCATATTTTTGCATTTTCTATTTGTTGCAAGTGCAGGTTTTTTGAAAAGCGCATTTGTTACTCATAATATGGTGTTTGTGCCCAAAAAGTGCATATGTGTTTCCTATTTCCTATTTTCTTGTCTATGTTCAGATCTTGTTTTGCAAGTTCTAGATCTTGGAAATCGTGTCTACGTCTCACATTTTCGCATCTCTGTTGAAAAATCGTGTCTACTTTTGATATAACTCCATTTTTATGTTTTTAAGTTTTTAGTATATTTTTCATTTTAGGGTTTTTCGATTTGGTTGGCCTAACCCCTTGCATTGGACTAACAAAGTGGTGCAGCTATTTTGAAAAAGAGAAAATATTGTATTGTCGAAGGCCCCCCTTTCACATTTGGATTTGGATTTTAAAAATTTACCTAACTAGTGTGCTTGTAGGTAGGAGTAATCTATCAAAACTACTAATCATTTATTTCAAGGGTAATCTAGGTGTGTGTCTTTGATTTTTAGTCTAATTAGGGTCACATATTTTTTATTTTGGGGTTAAAGAACTTGTTTGAAGTGTTTGGCGCACTTTGCACATTTTATGTTTATAACCCTAGAATTGATAACAAAAGTATCCTCTCCCCTCGCCTTCCATTGGGCCTTGGGTGTAAGAGAAATTTTTATCATCTTCTATTTAGGTAGGAGGGTTTATCTCCCAAGTAGCTCATAAGGCCAAGTGAGAGAGCACGACCGAAGTGGTACTTCTTATGCCCACTATATAAATTAATATGTTAGGCAAAATCTGCAACGACTTGGTAACATGTATCTACATCGATGGTTCTCCCTAATATCCACACTTGTGTTGGATGCATTAAAAATCCTCTTTGTGGATTAGGAGTGGGTTCTTAAATGAGTCATTGTCACATGGGTAGACACCAAGGACTGCAAAAGTTCCCCCACTAAACACCTTTTGTTGTAGAGGACAAAAATCCTTACATTTGATGGTTCAAGGAATGCAGATCATATCTCGTAGATACCTCTCATGTACCCTTTCATGTTGAGACAATAATTCCTTATTTGAACTTTGATATTTTGAGGTAACTGAATCTAGTATGCCCGAGAAGTGAGTGTTGTGGTGGGGAAGTCAGTGCTACGAGAATCTCTAGTTGTCTGCTAGTTTGAGGTTATTTTTTGTTGCGGGGGGGCCATTGAATGGTTTCTCTTTCTATCCTAGGTTGTGCATGTTTTCAAGTGTCTTCAATTTGTGTTATACCAGTGGAAATGTTTTAAACATTAATAAAACATTTTGGACAAACACATCTTTAGACATTGTGTCTTCATTATTTGTTGTGTTTTCTTGCCTTCAAAATATTCAACATCAAGATTTGGTCACATTCAACAACTTCACATTTGGATATAATCAAAAAAAATCTTAGGGACCATGTCTATGATAGTTTAAACCACGTCTAGGTTAGGAAATCGTGTTTGTGTGGGGTGGAACACGTCTGTGTATCAAAGAATCAACATTATCAATGCAACAATTAAAATTGTGTCTTTGTTCCTTGAAACCACGTCTGGGTCGGTAAATCATGTTTGCGCAGGGAAAAATCACGTTTTTGTTAGAAAGTAAGACCTTATCAGAACAATAATTAAAACTACATCTGTGTCACATAAAACTGTGTCTTAGATCAAAAATCACTTTTGTGCAGAATAGTTCCACATCTGTGTTTCAAAACAAAATTTGCAAAAAAATGGAAAAGACAAAATGTGCTTAGGTTTTAATATTTGAAGAGCTTCTAAGGCATTTCCCATAAGGCTTCATCATTTTTCAGTCAACCAGCTTTTGTCTTACATTTTTTCATCATTTGTCTTCATTTGCAATCCCTCATACATATTTTCCAAACTAGAGTCAAAAGGTTGCTTTGTTGTCCTTATCATATCTTGCACACTTACTACAACATATCACTAAGTGGTTCCCATATTAGATAAATCATCTTAGGGTCCCATTTGGTTCTCTTTAGTCAAGGTCAACTTACCTCATCAAGAGATCTATCATCTCTTTAGAAGCCACACCTTTCTTTAGATCACACATATTTTGGACTTATACTTTTGGACATTGCAAGGCAACCCTAGATTCTTTCCATTCCATATCCTTTCTTGATCTTCCATAATCTTCACATTTCCTTCCATTCCTCATTTTGGCCAAGGTCAAGTACATGGTTGAAACCTATTCCCAAAGATCTAGAAGAGAAGCCAAAGAAGCTCTAAGATCTCTGAACATGAGTACCTATGAGTTTGATGGAGACACATTTTACAACCCATTTGACAACCACATTAATGTACCAGAAAATGACAATGAGAATAACAATGATAATGACAATGCATCTATCACTTCTACAGATATTAAAGAAAATATTATGGAACCTAGATTCAATAGAATGATTGAGTAAATCATGAGAAAAGATAGGTAATACTTCTTTCAAGTCATGGTGCAAAGTGGGATGAAGCTACCTCACGATTTTGATGTGTCACAAATTTTAGAAGAGGATCCCAATCAAATGGTTCAAACAAATGCAAATCCAAGAAGACATAATGGTGGTAATAGGAGAGAGCATTTTGTTCCTAAGTCCCCTTCATCCTTATTCTAAAAACCAAAAATTCCCAATGCCCATACTCATACCAATTTTGCTACGAACTTTCATGAACAACCCCGCACTCATCCTTTCTCATGGAGAAGAAATACTAATACACATGCTCATGATGATACCCAAGATCATACCGATGCATACATTTACACTCAAGCACACATTCAAATTCATGACACAAGGATACCCCTTATTAGATTTGGAGGAAATATTTAAGATCATTCTTATGATACCTCATATCCTCATGGTCGTGACATGTATCGACCTAGACCTAGTGCTCCTCATTACAAGACCATACCAAGTGCTCCATATGCAAGCTATAACTATGTCCCTCCTCCATATGAAAACATCTATGATCAATACCATCCATACATGCACTATATCCCTCCTCCTCCACCCGATGGCTCAAACATGGGACTAGCTCAAAGAGAAAAGACACCACCCAAGAATGATTTGGAACAACAAATCAAGGATTTGGAAAAATAAATGGTAGACATGAATACACCAAAGCAAGATTATACAATGAAGGACACATGTTCGTATCCATTTGATATAAGTGTTTAAATGCCTCCATTTCCTCCACATTTTGTGACACCAAAATTTGATAAATATAGAAGCAAAGGGGATCATAAGGCACACATAAGAGAATTATTCACAACATGTATTGAGGTAGCCAGCAAAGAAACGTACCTGATGAGATTGTTCCCACAAATTTTAGGAGGATAAACTATGAAATGGTTCTCCCAACTTCCACGTGGAATCAAGACATGGAGTGATCTAGCAGAAGCTTTCATACAACACTTCTCATACAACATTAAAACAGATGTCTTAGTGACTACTTTGTGTAATACCAAGCAAAAAAATGGAGAGTCCTTTGCTTCATTTTTACAACAATGGAGAGGTATTTCTAGTCGATGCTCTTGTGATATCCCACAAAAACAAATGGTATAAATGTTCACTCAAAACATCAACAAGGATATTGGATATGAACTAAGAAAAGCTTTTCTATCTACCTTTAAGGAAGTTGTTGAGAAAGGATTGGAAACTGAGAAAGTCCTTATTGAACAAGGTACCATTAAGCTATTCAAAGAGAACAAAGAAGAATCAAATGGGAAAGACAAGCCCCACTTTTGGAACAAGAATAAGAACATGGTAAATGATGGGGTAGTAGATGCAAATGTTATAAAATTAAAAGTGACTTTCCCCAGTGCAAGTTCATCTAATTCGAGCATCCAAGTGAAAACTCAAAGGGCATCAAAGCCTCAAAGGAAATACACTCCATTGGGAGAGCCCATTGAGAGAACATTCAATAAATTGGTTGCAAACAAGATTATAACACTACTAGATAATCCACCTTATGAACCAAAAGTGAAACTTGCATGGTGGAATGACGATGAGTATTGTGAATATCACAAGAGAAAAGGACACACAACTAGTAATTGTCACAGATTGAATGGTGCTATTCAAGATCTTATTGACAAGGGTGACATAGAGGTTGATGTTCATACTTCCAATGACGAACATGCAATGTTTAAGGAGCCGTTCCCTAAACATGATAAGGGAAAAGCCAAAACAGATAATCAAGCCAATTATACTAAGATGTCCTATGATTATGATTCTACCATTAACCATATCTCAATGGACAATTATGTTTCTACTATTATAATTAAGGACAAAATTCCTTAAGGCTCTACCCAACTGAGTAAAGTTGTTTTAAAAGGCGTGGGACAATCTTCTTCATCCTCTAAAGATAAAACCTTTGATTGTAATGTCACAACCCGTCTGGGTAAAGCCACCTTGCAAGGTGTTCTACCCAAGACCACAGTCTCATCATCTACCAAAAATGAGTATGACCTTGTAGATCAGTTAGGGAAGACACCCACCCTCATTTCCATCCTTGAGCTTTTGCGCATATCTCCTTCACACAAGGTCATTCTTGACAAAACCTTGAGAGAAACCTCCATACCCAATTATCTAAATGTGGACTAGTTTCAAGCCATGGTGGGATACCTTTCCACTCCACGTTGCCTTATGTATGCTAGAAAATGTGCTATCAACCTGTAATAGGAGGAAACAATTCAAACACACACATGAAACATTGCATTAGAGGTTAGAAATCCAAACAAAGCAAGTTAATAGATCTAAACTCTTTAATATCGTTCCATGTTCCTCTTTCTCCAAGGATCTTCAAGATTCAATGTGGCTCTCAGCTTGGAAGAGCACTTGATTCTTTAAGATGACAACCTAAAGAATGAGATTTATGATTCTAAGATCTAAATGGAATGCAACCAAGATCCTAGTGATGATTTAGATATGAAACTAGATGATGATAAGATGCAAGATATTGATATGAAGCTTAAACTAGTATGAAAATGATACTAAGATGAAGCTAACATGATATATCTAAGATTAGAATGCTATCAAAATGATCTAACATGCTATTCTATCAAAGAGAGATAATATGCTTAATGTTATGAGACTATAAGTTTGATGCACAAAGACTTGATTGTTTTGAAGAAGGAATGGGCTCTATTTATAGGAAAAATAGGGCAATGGATGGTCAAGATTGGATAATCTTAACAAGGGCTAGGATTGAAAGTTAATCAATCCATGTTTACAATTCTCACCAATGAAATGGTGACAATTGTCAACAAGAGACTGCTTGAGAGGAGATGTAAGAAGCATTTAAATTCTTGAGAAGACCTTATGGTTACCTTAGGAGGTAAGGGTTAAGGTTAGGTTATGGTTATCCATTGGATAAAGCTTTTACCCAAGGGGTAAACTCATGTGCAAAGGTTAAAGGGATAACCATGGTC
The DNA here is from genome assembly GCF_030272615.1 of Cryptomeria japonica. Lineage (NCBI taxonomy): Eukaryota > Viridiplantae > Streptophyta > Pinopsida > Cupressales > Cupressaceae > Cryptomeria > Cryptomeria japonica. Next base: position 686,045,224 of record NC_081411.1, read on the forward strand.
AAAGCAATGAATGCTTGATGAGACCCCTGGGTTAGATGGATGTTGAGTTTAGAGAAAAAGTCTCTAATCATGCTAGAGGGTTGAGTTAACCATTAATGGTTATGAAGACTTTGGGGATAAATTTGTAAGAGTCCTTCCAAATTTGGGGGAGCTCAACAAGTTAGTTTGTTGAAGACATAAAAGCTTTATTGCTTTTGGAAGACTTTCCTCCAAATTTGAGAAGTGACATCCTCAAATTTAGGGAAAGGGAATAATTGAGAGGTTTTAGGCTAGTTGATTAGGATTAGATAGGTTCTAGAAGAATTTAGGAAGGGGATTTAGGAGGCAAGTGGGAGATGTAGGAAAATGCAAGTGGGTGATGGAAAATAGAAATAATTAAAATAAATTGCTTTATTTTAATTTGGTTGCAACTTGCATTTGTAGGATTTTACAAGTGGGGGGATTTTTAATTAAATGTACTAGAAGGGGGATTTTAATTTAAATGTAAATTTAATTAAATGGGTTAGAAGGGGGATTTAATTAAATGTCTTATATAGAAGAATGGTATATTAATTAAATCTTAATTTAATTAATTGGAAGAATTGAGAATAATTAAATGAATAAAATTCACTTAATTCATTGTGCAACTTTTAGGTGTCTACATTTTGCCCCTCTTTGAGATAACGTGTGATCACATGTTGATTCAAAGACAATCTTATCAGATATGATGTCAAAATTTGATTGATATGATGTTGTGGATATGAAAAATTGATTTGATATGAAAAGTCGATATGATGTTGTGGATATAAAAAATTGATTTGATATGAAAAGTCGATATGATGCCCCAGATTTGATGAATGATATTGATGATGCCCCAGATATGAAGAATTGATTTGATATGAAAAATTGATATGAAATTGATGTCAAGATTTGATATGATAATGCCCCCTCGGGAGATCATTCATGCAAAAAAGGCATGAATGATCTCTTGAAAGAAGAAGAATGATATTTGAAAGATAGAAGAGTGGATAGTGATGACATGCTTGAGTTTGATAAGATTGATTAGATTGATTGGATTGAGATTAATATTGATCAGATTAAGATCAAGTCTGGTTTCAGGTATGACACCTCCTATATAAGATATGGATGATCGAGTGTCTGGTTTCAGGAATGATACTGCCTGTATAAGACATGGATGATTGAGCGTCTGGTTTCGGGAATGATACCACCTGTATAAGACATGGATGATCGAGCATCTGGTTTCAGGAATGATATATCCTGTATAAGACCGATCAAAACATCTGGTTTCAAAAAAGATACATCCTGTATAAGACATGATAGAAGATAGTTTGGAAGAATGATGAAGATATGAAAGTGAAGAAAGATTCCATGATGATGCAATAGATATGCATGTGAGGGATGCAATGATGAATGATGAATGATATGAATTATGTTTTGATCTGAGATTTTATGAGGATGATTTGATGCTTAGATAATAATGCTCTTGATTGTGATTATGTTGTGAATGTATGATTCATGATAAGAAAAATGTGATGATGCATTGCTTTGATTTATGAGATGATAATACTGTGAGATGTTTATGATAATGATAATGATAATGAGATGATACTAATGCAAGATTAAAATGATATGCAACCTAATGCAAGATTAATATGATAATGATGTGCAGCTAATGCAAAGCTTAATATGAATTCTCATTCTCAATGTTGCCATCTATTGTGATCAAAGTGCAAGTGCTTCCTTTGTTTTCACCATCGAGCCTTGATTTATTGAAAGTTGATACAAGCCTCATGGTATAATTGAACCGTAATGACCTGAGTATAAATTACATGGATTTTGATATTGCAAGATGACACAAGCATCGAGGTATAATTGAACCAAGATGACCTGAGTGTTGTTTGCGTAAACAGACAAGAGTTAACCTTTGTCCCATACAAATCTGAAATGTCCTCAGCAATATGCCACCTGATTGCTTCGTAGGACAAATATGCATGGTAAAAGACTTCACTCATAGATAGAAGACAAATAAAACATCACATTCCTTCCTTGCTTCTCTAGTCGTAAGACATCCTTGAGTCACTTAGGAGATATGATAAGAAATAATTAACAACCATAAGTAATCATGCATGCTATTGGAAATGTATTCTTGTCAAATAAAACATCTTGCAAATAGATCTTTGTTCAGTTGAAATCAGTTCAATTCCATGATATCTATCTTTCTTGCATTGTCATTTGTCATTTGTTGGTTGTTCTGATCCTTGTTGTCTTGCTACGTGTTTGGTCTGATGTTGAAAACCTTGAAGGTGAAATGCCCCCAACGAGGTCAGGATTTTGCCCCTCACTGCTGATACTACTTCGATATGGATATGTACATTGATCACCAAGACATGGCGGGATATGATTTGGATAATTGATTTAGATAAATCAAGGAGAGTGACTACGCTAAGTATGTCCAGGATTGATAAGCATTTGCAAATTTCTGGTGATGTCTCAGATGGGTGGATATGATATGTACAATATGACTTGTGAAACATGTACTCCCATCAATTGATAAAGATAAGACTAACTAGAACAAAATCTAGCAGTCATACTGATCTATGTCATTGTTTTGATTTGTTTGATGATTGATAAGAATGTCTAGTTTCAAAGAGTGAGTACCCTGTATAATACCAATCTATCTAGTTTCGATTGTACCTATCCCTGTATAAGACATGTTGATGTTGATAGATGGATTGATTTTCAAGACTCGATGATTGATAGGAATGTCTGGTTTCAAAGAGTGAGTACCTCGTATAAGACCGATCTGTCTGGTTTCGAGTGTACCTATCCCTATATAAGACATGTTTGATGTTGATGTTGATTTCGAGTAATGAATTCATTAACAAGACATGTGATCAATTTGATTGCAGAGTTTTTTCTGTTGTTGAATTGATTTGATGGGTGGTCCATTCTTTCATGCTTTTATTTTTTATTTTTTATTTGATTTTGTCGATTTTTTTTATTTTTAATTATTGGATATTTTGTTGTTGTTTTTTTTTTGAGTTTTTTTATTTTTGGAATTTTTTTTTTTTTTTTTTTTTTTTTGGATTAGAAGAAAGATGTATTTGGTTGCCCCAATGTATAGCAAGACAAGGAATATTATGAATGGATGATTGAACCATTGAGGTGGAAATGAATTTTTTGTCCATAGTTTTGATCAAGATCAATGATGGAAAAGGGGATATGGATAGAGATAGGATATGGATAGGAGAAACAAGATCATAGATAGTGATAGATGATGGAAGAAATGAATAGATAGGATAAGCGATATGGATTAGAGGATATGGATGAGATGTAGCAAGATCGTAGATAATAATGAAGTTAGATAGGGTAATGGATATTGGAGGAAGGATAATGGGAGATATGGTAGGAAGAATAGAGTGGATGAAATTTTCCCCCAAGCATAGAGGTTTCCATTTGCAAAAAGGTGATATGTAAGATTGTCGCAACATTTAGCACCATCTGAATAAGTGTTCCTGAACTTTTCAAAGATAGAGACCCAACCCACACTTGGAACCTCCAAAAAATTCAACTAAACATTTCTAGCAATTGGGAAGTAGACTCAAAAGGGAAGAAGAATCCCAAACTGGATCAAGGTACCTAGTCTTTGATTACCCATGTGTGTGCAAGTGAGTTCATTTTGGCTCATATGATCATTGTAATCTTCAAAATCCAACATGGCTAGCTACATGAGTTACCTTGACTTCAAAAGCATATGGGATAGAGCCTCGCTGCCAGTGAGCGTCCATACCCCCGACGAGGTTATCATTGTAATCTCACAAATATTGCTCCAATTCCAGCCAGGCGTCCATATCCCCGGTGGAGTTATTTGCATGTTCCCATAGCCAAGCATTTTGATATTGCATTCCATTGCATTTTTCTTTTCTTGATATTTATTTTCTTGCTCATGCTTTTGATATTTTGATATTTCTTTTTGCTCTTTATTTTTCTTGCACTGGCTTGTAAGTGATGAAACTTACATGGGTCTGATAATTACAGTGGCGCTAAAGCAAGATTTTAGATTTTTCACTAGCCATGTCTTCAATTTAAGAGATCACAATGATTTAGAGCAATCGATTAAGTGTATGAGATATAGTAATCAAAAGATGTCAGTACCAAGATACGATAAGTGGTTATTTTCTGGATTGAGTGTGTATCCCAACAAAAAGAAAATGTTAAAGAGGAACAATCTCGGATTCAGAAGCGTTTCATGAATAGATATCTAGGAAAAGGATTGAACATTGGATTCGAGCATGGGAAAGTATGTGACAAAATGACATAAATGCCTATTTCACAGATGAAAGATTTATGCAAAGGATTGAATGATAGGGATTGAAGGATAGAAAAGAGGTGTTGGATAATAGATAGAATGTTTGAAGATTTGTGTGAGGATAGATGGAAATGTATTCAAGATGAGTGTTGGTATACAACTCAAGAAGCGATGAAGAGATAGAGGAAAATCAAATTTTGGGATATAAGGACCCCAAATAGATAGAGGAAATGATGGAAGAATATTTTGGAAAGATGTTTAGATAGATGGTTGAAAGAAGTTTAAAGATGGGTTCCTTTGTTGATCTTTCTTATGGATCATTTGAGGTGATAGATTGGTGGATGGAGGGAGGTAAGGACCCAAGATGGATGGAAGGGATGAAGAGTTTGATTGTGGAATGAAAGGACCTAAGATAGATGTGGAAGATAAATATTTTGACTTTGGAATGAAAGGACCTAAGATAGATTTGGAGGATGAAGAGATTCCTTGATCTTGATCTTGACTTGGAGTAGGATCATTTGAGTTTGTGCCTCCTCTTGATTTGGAATTAGATTAGTGGAGGAGATGGAAGGGATATCATGCTCTTGCTTAGGAGGTGGATGTTGAATGGGACTCTCCTCTTGAGATGAAAGGGGATCATCATGGATGGAATACCAAAATTTTAGGGGATCATCATAAGATTCTTGACAGGCGAGATCTTAATCGAAGATGGGATCAGATTGGGAAGTCATGATATTGTGATTTTGATTTATGTTAGGACTCATTTCCTTTGACTGAGTTTCATTTTTTTTTGGTTTGATGATGAATGGTCATATGAATGATCAAAGTTGACGTTTGTGATAGGTTGACGTAGATAAATTTACTCCTTTTGGTAAGGGCCCTAGGACTAGGTTGTCTCTTCTTTAACTTAGTTTTGTGACGAAGACTTGTTCTTCTCAAAATATGAGGAGTGGTCATACACGAATGATCAATGGTTTCCTTCGATGTTTGGATTGACATACTTCATTTGGAACCTTAAGTCTACTTTTATCAAATGAAGGTTTGGATGCCCCCTCACGACAAAGTGTGTCAAATGATATGGATAAAGTCTCCTGATATGGAAACTTGATTTGATAGCTTAAGGTTTAAACTTGGTATGTTGTTTGTTTGATAAAATCTGTTAGATGATGGACCTTTTGATCAAGGTGATGATAATACCTGATTTTGATAGGATAAAGTCTTATCCCTAGATAGTTTTGGATTTGACAACTTTTGTTCAAAGACTGATTTGTTTGATTTGGAAATGATTTCTCTAGTATTTTGATTTGATTTCTTGTGAGCGCATTTGATATTGGACCTAAAAGGATACTCAAGAAGTTTGAAAACTTTTTCCAAAAAGGCTTGTTTTGCTCTCTGGTTTTCTAAGTTTTGACCATGCGCTAAGCCAGAGACTAGATGTGCTAAAAAAAATTCTCAATGCGCTAGAGAAAAGACTCCACACCCTACGCTGCCCCCTGATACGCGCTAACTGGTTTATTTTGATTTTGCCTTGGTTCAAAAGGTCATGCGCCAATATGGGCTGCCAATGCGCTAACTGTTAAACCCTATGTGCTAAAGTTAAGACTTAATGCACTAAGGTGAAGGTCTAATGCGCTAAAAGATAGCCCCCACACGCTAAGAAGTTGCTCTCACGGGCTAAATTGCCCTGATATATTTTGACTTGGTTGTTTTTCTACGATTTTTGGAATTTTTAACACTTTGTGATTTTGATGGATGATTTTGTTTTGGATACTCAAGTTTACTAAGTTGAATAGATAAACTCTTGATTACTTGGTTTGATATTCCCCTAATCTTGTTGTATGAAATTGTTTCCTAAACATAGTTGAAATGTTGATAACCATCTCAAAAGATGCTTTGTTGGATTTGGAAATCTTCTCCACTTTATGATTTTTCTTTGTTTGAACTGTCTTTTGAGTTTGATTATTGGATACTTTGCAAGATATTTTAACATTTGTGACAAGAATACATAGCACACATGCTAAACATTGAGTGTATGTTCTTTTGAGGATGTGTTCAAATCCCGAATGTTTATTACTAGTTTGATTTACAACAAAAGACACATCAGGTAGACTCTTTATTCAAAGGTCATTGATAATATCATAGCCCACTAGTCTCAATACTCCATCAGCTCAAACAGCCTTGTCACCCCCTATGGTGCGCCCATTTTTTTTTCTTCTGCCAGAAATTAACTCAAAGTGAATTGCTTCACAATTGATTAGTTATCTTGGAAGATATATGGTGAGTAATCTTGGGGGCGGATTCTTCCCCACCCTTGCACTATGATATTGCCAATATTTGGCAACTGACTCGGCTCAAAGTTTCTATGCTAAGGTTCTTAATCAGGCTTCATGTTCGACCGTCAGTGATAAAATCCCTCGAGAGGCTTCCCAACCTTTAGAACAAAGGCTTTACGTATCTCAAGGATACTGGGGGAAGGATAATCACTGCGCGCAACCGTTGAAAAAGACTTTCGTCACTTTCCACTTTTGATTATAGTGGGCTGGAACACTTGGCTTCAAAGTCATTTCCCACTTAGTTCGTTCCCCTCAGACCCGCCAAAGAATGGCTTTAAGAGTTTTTCAACCCCTCGGGAAGGCAGGCCTGCTAAAGGATGTAAATGCTTGAAGTACAGAAAGCTTAAGAGTGGTTTGGCTTTTTGGTCACCCAGTTAAGGGAAGAGCATATACCTTCCATTTCCGAGACAAGGCAATCAAGTTGTTCTTTTTAGCCTTCAAGACAATGATTTGCTAACTTCTATTTGGAGATGCTGCTCCAAAAAGCATGATGTTCTTTTTAACCTTTCATAGCAAAGTGTGTATTTCCAAAACTTTTGTAAAATAAGCCTGGTCAACAAAGTAAATCGTGATTTTGGTCAACAAAATTAAAGTCGATAGGGGAAAGTTTTCGCTCTTTGCTTTGCATAAAATGAAGATGAGGTTCTTTTTCCTTTTGCAAAATAAAGTGAATCCTTTTAAACACCAAAGGATGGTGATGTTCTTTTTAAAACTTTTTCCAAAGTAAAGATTGTTGGTTCTTTTTATAGCTTCCAAAATGAAGTGTTTTTTCTAACTTGCAGGAATGAAAGGTTTGCTTTCTTCTTTTTACCATGCAATAAGGAAAAGATGAAGTTTTATTTTAAAACACCAAAAAGAAAGGCATGAAGTTCATTTTATGCATCCAAATGAAATGATGAGGTTTATTTTAACTTTTGCAAAAAGGGAGAGTGGATTCTTTTTAACCAACTTTTGTTGAAAGAAAGTAAAAGAAAAAAAACTTAAAGCCTCTAAACTAACTCCTTTCCCTACACAAAAAAGATTAGAACCTGCACATAGTCAATGATCAAATGTTAGTGTGGGCTTACACAAGCCTAAATTTTGATCTTGGTTACAAATTTTACAATCCTGATCTTGAAATGCTCTGAAATTTGACTAAGTCTGAAATTTGGAGGATCTTCCAAAAGCTAGATTTTGCATTATAACTCCTAGAGGTCTGAAACCTCTCTCAAACATCCTAACAATATATATGGAATATAACTTAAAGTATAAGAAAGAGAAAAGAGAAGAGGAAATGTCACTTATACTTTAAGTTATATTCCATATATATTATGCCTCCCACAAGCCTAATTTTTTACTATGTGATAAATTTTTGTCTCTGCCAACTCTATGCGCTAAACTATTGCACAGATGCGCTAAGAAATAATGTCTATGCACTAAGAAAAAGCACCTATGCGCTATTATGTGGCCCGAATGAACTAAAATAGTACTCCTATGCACTAAAATAACAGAGAGGGATATGTGCTAAAAGGAAGATCAGGTGCGTTAAAAGATGGTTTCTATGCGCTAATATGTGCCATGGATGCGCTAAGGTTTAGCACAGATGCACTATAGAAAGTTTCAGATGCGCTATTATGGTATTTTAGCGTGATTGTTGTCTTCTACCTGCATGAAAAATGATGTTATTTTAGGGGACATGCCCCACAGTGGGCGCTAGAAATGTATGCTAGAAAATGTGCTATCAACCTGTAATAGGAGGAAACAATTCAAACACACACATGAAACATTGCATTAGAGGTTAGAAATCCAAACAAAGCAAGTTAATAGATCTAAACTCTTTAATATTGTTCCATGTTCCTCTATCTCCAAGGATCTTCAAGATTCAAGGTGGCTCTCAGCTTGGAAGAGCACTTGATTCTTTAAGATGACAACCTAAAGAATGAGATTTATGATACTAAGATCTAAATGGAATGCAACCAAGATCCTAGTGATGATTTAGATACAAAACTAGATGATGATAAGATGCAAGATATTGATATGAAGCTTAAACTAGTATGAAAATGATACTAAGATGAAGCTAACATGATATATCTAAGATTAGAATGCTATCAAAATGATCTAACATGCTATTCTATCAAAGAGAGATAATATGCTTAATGTTATGAGACTATAAGTTTGATGCACAAAGACTTAATTGTTTTGAAGAAGGAATGGACTCTATTTATAGGAAAAATAGAGCAATGGATGGTCAAGATTGGATAATCTTAACAAGGGCTAGGATTGAAAGTTAATCAATCCATGTTTACAATTCTCACCAATGAAATGGTGATAATTATCAACAAGAGATTGCTTGAGAGGAGATGTAAGAAGGATTTAAATGCTTGAGAAGACCTTATGGTTGCCTTAGGAGGTAAGGGTTAAGGTTAGGTTATGGTTATCCATTGGATAAAGCTTTTACCCAAGGGGTAAACTCTTGTGCAAAGGTTAAAGGGATAACCATGGTCAAAGCAATGAATGCTTGATGAGACCCCTAGGTTAGATGGAGGTTGAGTTAAGAGAAAAAGTCTCTAATCATGCTAGAGGGTTGAGTTAACCATTAATGGTTATGAAGACTTTGGGGATAAATTTGTAAGAGTCCTTCCAAATTTGGGGGAGCTCAACAAGTTAGCTTGTTGAAGACATAAAGGCTTTATTGCTTTTGGAAGACTTTCCTCCAAATTTGAGAAGTGACATCCTCAAATTTAGGGAAAGGGGATAATTGAGAGGTTTTAGGCTAGTTGATTAGGATTAGATAGGTTCTAGAAGAATTTAGGAAGGGGATTTAGGAGGCAAGTGGGAGATGTAGGAAAATGCAAGTGGGTGATGGAAAATAGAAATAATTAAAATAAATTGCTTTATTTTAATTTGGTTGCAACTTGCATTTGTAGGATTTTACAAGTGGGGGGATTTTTAATTAAATGTACTAGAAGGGGGATTTTAATTTAAATGTAAATTTAATTAAATGGGTTAGAAGGGTGAGTTAATTAAATGTGAATTTAAATAAATGTCTTATATAGAAGAATAGTATATTAATTAAATCTTAATTTAATTAATTGGAAGAATTGAGAATAATTAAATGAATAAAATTCACTTAATGCATTGTGCAACTTTTATGTGTCTACACCTTACATTCACAGAAGTCGATGATATCTCACTATGCCAATCACACAATGCACCTCTCTACATTGAAGTCTTTCTCCATAAAAAACTATATCAAATGAGTCTTGAAAGATGGAGGAGCAGGTCTTAACATTTATACATTGAATAGTATTAAACAATTGGGATATTCTAAACAAACTATGAATCCAAAGAACAAGATCACCATTAAAGCATATGATGATGAAGAACGCTCATCCAAGGGAACAATCACCTTACCTCTAAGAATTTGCCCAGTCACGAGGGATGTGGTTTGTCAAGTCCTTGCTTTAGATCTCACATACAACATACTTTTGGGACGTTTGTGGATTCATGAGATGAGAGCAGTGTCATCAACATATCATCTATTGGCATTATTGTCATTGACATCAACAAGTGGATATAGAGAAGGAGAGATCAGAATAAGAGAATCGAGTGTTTTGCAAGTTGTAGGTTCTAGAAGTGATTATATCGGGATAGCTATATCGATCATGTGTTATGCAGGTGTGGTGGTCATATCAAAGTAGCTATATCGAATATAGAGTTTGTTCTACACATTAAGATAACTGACAAAGGTGGAGTAATGTTTTTGAGTAATACTGATAGAGTTATCTACCCTAATATCAGTATATCAGAATAGCTATGCTGACAAGGAGACCGTGGAGGTGCATCACAATAGTTGACAAAGGTGGAGTAGCGATTTCATGTCATGCTGATAGAGTAAATTACTCTGACAATCACTATGTCGGTATAGCTATGCCAACCAAGTGACCAAAATTACCTATCAGAGTAGCTTTTGAAGGTAGAATAACAACCTCCCACTACGGTGATAGTGTAAACTATTTGGATGGAGGTTCTCATCGGAGTAAGCTATGTCGATGAAGGTTGTCACCACATAGTATGAGTATCTAGATACCTTATGTCGATGAAGTTAGTCACTATGGAATATGCATTTAGAGATAGTTATGTTGATAAAGGGAGGAAGATAGTATGGCATCGGTATAACTTACTCTATCGATTTAACATTTTTTCTTATGTCGATAGTTGTGGTCATCCCGATGAGTGGTCGTTTGGCCCAAGGTCTTTCAGTTTAGAATAGCTTATATCGATGGAGAGTGTCAACATGGAGTTTGTGCTTTAGGATAGCCTATGGCAATAAGTGAAATCAAAGGTGATATTTTTTCATCGGAGTAACCAACATCGATGAGAGGATTCAAAAGAATCAAATGGTCATCGGGATAGCTAGTGAAGACGGAATAGAGGTAAGAAGTCAACTCGACAGTTAATGTTATATTGATGAAGCTTTGAGAATGCAATTTCGGGATAGCTTATGGCGATAAAGGGAATTAAATGGGAAGTTATCATTAGAATAACTCATGCCGACAGAAGAAACCAAAGGCATTAGGTGGTCCTCGAGATAAGTTTTGAAGGCGGAATAGAGGCTAGATGTTAACCCGATAGTTAAAGCTATTTCAATAGAGCTTCAAGGAGATGTATTGAAATGAGTTAACTCAATATGAGTAACATGGAAATAGAGTGGATCGATATAATGGCTTATTGTAAACCTGAAAGGTGCGATACTTACAGCATAATATGAAGGTTAGCGACAACATAGAAATCAGTTGATCTGGGCAGCTCAACAGTCCACGTAGATGGTTGACCTCATTTGACCAAGTGACCTGAATGCAGATTGAGGATAATTTTATGACACATTGCATGTCAACAAACATAGGGATGATGTGGCATGTGGAACCACCATGATGATGATTATGATCAAGTCAATCTGGTTAAATCTTGTAGAATCAATGGCTTAGATTCAAAGTGGTTCATGAACATAGGTTGGCACGTCTGAAAACTTGAACTGCTTACTGGTCAAATGCAAACCAACTATGTGAATGATCTGCAAGCTGCTTTCGAAATTGTACAAATAATGAGGCATGACAAAAATGAAGAATAAGGGTTGTCCTATGTGTGATGAGCTATGATCCAGCTGACTGTTTGGAGGTGATGAGTGCTTTATGAACTCAGCAGTCGACATAGTTGAGTAGTTGTTAAAAAAAAGGCAGAGAGAAAAATCAATGGAGAAAATTTACAAAAGAGAGAGACAAAAATTGAGTAGAAACAGAAGAATGATTTGAAAAGACAAGAAGGTAGAAACAAAGAGACAAAGATGAAGTATCATTAAGGTACATCTTTCAGGGCAACATATAAGTGTTACAAAACTCATTTGTACCTAGGTTTCAGTAATTGTAAGAAATTGTTTAGTGAATTACTGTCTCTCTGAGTGGGTGCTCAGAGTAAGGGTAGATTCTCCCTGATTTGGTGCTCAAAATCATAGGGGTTGGTTCTCCTTGGGTTGGTTCCCTAAATCATATTGTAACTGTGATTTACTTGTGAGGGTGTATTGGACTAGTAGACTCCAATAGCTATTCTCACCAAGGTTTTTCCCACATTGGGTTTTCCTCATAATTACTGGTGTTATGTATTGTGTCCTTATATGTGTATGATTTTGTGTTTTCTATACTTGCACACACACTAGATTGAAGTTTTAGATTATCATTGATTCATCCCCCCCTCTCAGTGTTCACTTGTATTCATCAATTGGTATCAGAGCAAGGTTCCCTTGTTGTAAAGTTTTCTCTAGCTTGGATAGATTTTGTCTTGTGAACACAATGGTTAGGAATGAATCCTCTTCTAAAGAACCTATGTTTGATGGAACTAACTATTCCTTATGGAGTAGAAGAATGGAAACTTACTTATCCTCTATAGGCTTTGATGTTTGGAAGTCAGTGAAAAATGGTTATATTATTCCTCAAGTTCCTCCTACCGACCCTGATGTAAAGAGGGAATATGAGAACGATGCCAAAGTTAAGAATGCAATCTTAAGTGGTATGTCTGATATAGAGTTTGTCAAAGTCTTGCACTGCACTTCAGCAAAGGAAACATGGGATAAGTTGCAAAAAATATATGAAGGAGATATCAAAGTGAAAGAAGCCAAATTGCAGAATCTAAGGGCTCAATTTGAAAGCCTAAAAATGAAAGAAGAGGAAAAGATAGCGGATTATCTACAAAGAGTGGATGAGATTGTGAATGCTATAAGAGGACTTGGAGAGGAAGTCAAATATGAAGTCCCTATAAAAAAGGTGTTGACATCACTCACATCAAAGTATAACACAAAGGTCTCTGCAATAGAAGAAGCTAAAGATCTAAAAACCTTCTCCGTGGATGAGTTATTTGGTTCCTTATCAGCCTATGAGATGAGGATAACTGGTATTGAAACCTCAAAAAGAGAAGTTGCTTTCAATACTACAAAGAAAGGAAAAGAAGAAGTTGTCAATGTGGAGGAACATGACTCTGATGTTGCTATAGCCAACTTTGCAAGAAATCTCAAGAAAGGTTCAACTAAATATAAAGGTAAGCTCCCTTTTAAATGTTTCAACTGTGGTAAGATTGGACACTTTGCATCTAAATTTCCCTATGGGGAGAAGGATGAAGATGAGAAGCAAAATATGAAGATCTATGGTAAAGAGAAGTTGAAAAATTATTTCCATCCAAGAAGAATAAACTTTAGGAGAATGAACAACCTTTACACATTTGAAGAAGATGCTACTAATGAAGAAAGTATGTATGGTGAGTGCTATAATGAAAATGAAAGAGAAGTCGATCTCTTTATAGCACTAGAAGAGTTGCATGATGAATATATTGTTGGTGAGGAAATTGAAGCTGAGGTAGATCTTGAAAGTGAACTTGTGAGTGCACTTGAAGAACGTAGAAAGGTAAGGAGGGAATACAAAAATATTAAGTATGCTACTATTGAAGAACAAAACAGATTGAACAAATATCTTGAGGAGTCCAAGCAAAATATTTCATATTTAAGAACACAATTGGATGAAGCTAAAAGAATGTATGAGGTAACTAAAGAAGAGTTAGAGAATAAGGAGAAGGAATACCAAAAATTGGAGGAAGAAATTGTAAATCTCATAAAGGATCTAGAAAAGTGCAAAGTTGAACTTAAGATGAGAATCAAATATGAAGGCAGCATAGATGCACTGGATAAAATGTTGAACAAACAAAAGCACTCCAAAGATATAGAGGTTGTTGGATTTGATGTTGGTCAGTGTTATATAAGTAAAGACTTATCAAGTAAGGAAATACACTTTGTTACTTCAAGTAATAAGTGTTGGCATTATGGATGAATTGATTATGTGTTGCATTGATGTTTTGTCATTGATGTCAACACTAGTTATTACAGTTGGTTACCGGCAGAAGAAACTCTCTGTTGGACACTTTCGGCATGTTTGGATCTATGGAATACATGTGGTATGTGCTTCTTGAACATGTCTTCATCAGATGGTATTGACTTGGTAATCGCACGCTATCATACACTCTAGTAAACCTTTACTACCATTGGCTTAAGGCTTTACCGGCAGAGCTTTCACTGAGGAATCTTAACAAGATGCATAATTGGTGTTGGTGTAGCTTCTACATAGCTTTCAGGATGTTGAAGATGTTCTTTGATCATTCTTCAACAGCTTGAAGACATTGCTTTGGCATGGTGGACCCAGAATAGGACTGGTACCTAACTACATTATGGACCGTTATCATGTTAACGTGTACTCTACAAGTTACCGGGATGTTTTGAGATGATTTATGGATTGGTTATTGATTTTTTGGTCTTAAGCCAACATGACATATCATTGTAATATTGATTTATGTAATGATCTTATTGTAATATCTTTTAGATGGCGGACCTAATGGTTTAGGTCTTAGGGTTTGTATAAAATGATGTAACATATCATTGTAGATCATGGTATGGGAATGGAATAAGTATTTGTGGTCTTGGAATGTAATATCATGTGTGAAGAATATTTGGTTGATCATAGGTGATCGAATTGGGATTAAGGAAGAGGTCAAAGGCCTTTGGTATTGAGCTTAACCGGGACTGTAATCAAGCATGGTAGATGCTATCTTTGGTAGTTCAATTTACTAGATTGTTGTCCATTTATCTTGAGATGGTTGTTGCCTCTTTGTAGTCAGTGAGACTCTTTTATAATGAGCAGTATTCTCTAGGCAATGTGCCTTCCTGCATGTGCAGGCCCCTCATTGTAACACACTTTTTGCAAAAGTATCATCTGACTGTGGGTAGGCTTCCCACCGTGGTTTTTCCCTTTCCGCATTTTCCATGTATAAATCATGGTGTTATGTGGTATGGTTTCTTTGCATTGATTATTTATTTAATTGTTAAGTTGCATTGTTTACTGGTATTTGTTTCTCCTTTACCGGTACATAATCTGGTTAAAGGTTATTAAGTGGATTAAATGTTATAATCTTGTAACAACTTATTCACCCCCCCTCTTAGTTGGTCACTGGTTATCTTAACAATTTGTATCAAATCTTTGGTCCTCTTTTGCAAAAGCTTAACCGCTTGAGGTAGATCCTATGGCAACTAACACTTCAAATCCACCGACAACTATTTTCAAAAGAGAAATCCCTAAGCTAGATGGAACAAATAATGAGATATGAAAAATTTGAATGGAGACTCATCTTAGATGTCTTGGCAAGGATATTTGGGAGATCACTGAGAAAGGATACACACCTTATGATCTAGCATCTGGAAATCCTGCTCCTGCAGACTTGGATAAGAATATTGAAAATGATTGCAGAGCTAGAGAAGCCCTCTTGTGTGTACTTACTAATCAGCAGATCATGGGATTGAGTGATAAATCATCAGCTAAGGTTATGTGGGATAAATTGAAAACTCTGAATGAAGGTTATCCTATTGTCAAAATTTCTAAAATTGATGGTTACCAGGTAAGATATGAAAACTTGAAGATGGAAGATAATAAAATAATTGTTGTGTTTATAGAAAGAGTAAATGAGATTGTTATGGGAATTCAATGTTGTGGAGGATTTTTGAGTAAAGATGAAAGTTTCCAAAGTCTTGAGAGCCCTTCCACCAACTTACAAGATGAAGGCAACTGCAATTAATGAGTTGACAATAATGGCTAACTCTTCAGTTAACAAATGCATTCTGATTGGGAAATTATCTACTTTTGAGCTTGAAGAATTTGGATCTTATAGAGCTGTAAAGATTGAACCTTCTTTTCATGCATCATCATCATCATCTACCAGCAAAAGTGATTTGAAAGTCTTATATGCAAAATAATTGGAAGACATGAGGAAAGAGGATGAATAATTTGAGCAACTTGAAGCCTTATTTGCTAGAAGAGTACCTAAAGGTCCAGCAAGAAGTAAGTATGAAGGAAAAGTACCTTTAAATGTTTTTCATGTAATAAGATTGGTCATTTTGCATCTAGATGTCCTGAAAGGAATGCAAGGTTTGAGGAAAGAGTTAAGAAGTCATTTAAGCCTAACCAGAACAAATATAGATTCAAGAAAAGTAAACAATGCTACATAGCGGATGAGGAAGGAGTAAGTGATGACTCTGGAGATGAACCAGCAAAAGACTCTTCTAGTGGATCCAGCAATGGAAAGGAATGGGTGTTCTATGCTTTAAAGGAAGATGAACCGGAACCGGCTATCAAAAATGAAGAAAAGGCCCTGGTAGCAAAAGTTGAAGATATGGATGAATGGATAATTGATAGTGGATGCCCACATCATATGACTGGTGATAAAGGAAAACTTATGTCCCTACAAGAATACAATGGCGGTCAAGTTAGATTTGGAGATGGCAAAGCATGTATGATCAGAGGTAGAGTTATTATTTCTCTAGATGGTAAGCATAACACTGATAATGTCTATTATGTAGAAGGTTTAAAGCATAATCTTTTGAGTGTTGGTCAATTGGTAGACAAGGGTTTCCAACTTTATTTTAAAGATAGAAAATAAAAAATCATTAACAAGACTGGTTTTGAGATTGCAACCAGTGTTCAAACTAGAGGTAATATCTTTCACTTGAACACTAGTAATAAGACATGTTTGATTGCTCATATTGATGAGAGTTGGTTATGGCATAAGAGGTTGTGTCATGTTAATTTTGATTGTATTGTTAAGATCAGTTCAACTAAGGTAGTTAGAGATATACCTAAGATTACGAAGCCTCATAATCTGATATGTAAGGAATGTCAATTGAGAAAGCAAGTTAGAACTTCTTTTAAGAGCATACATGATAAATTGAATGATGTACTTTATCTGATTCACACTGAGTTATGTGGTCCAACAAGGACTAGAATTTTTCAAGGTGATAGGTATTTCATGTTGATTATTGATGACTATTATAGGATGACATGGGTGACTTTTATTAGAGAGAAGTCTGAAGGAAAATTTAAGATTTTTAAAGAAAAAGTAGAAATAGAAACTGGATTGAAAATCAAATGTTTAAGATCAGATCATGGTTGTGAGTTCACTTCTCATGAATTTAACAGTTATTGTGAGACAAATGGAATTAGTAGATAGTTATCTACACCTCAGACTCCTCAGCAGAATGGAGTAGTAGAAAGAAAGAATAGAACCATTTTGGATGCAACAAGATCTATGATGATGGAAGCCAAATTGCCTCATATCTACTGGAGATAAGCAGTGAGTACAACAATCTACACGTTCAACAAAGTTCACATCAAAGGTGAAACTGGTAAGACCCCTTATGAATTATGGTTTGGACATACACCCACTGTTAAATATTTTAGAATTTTTGGAAGTAAATGCTATATCAAAAGAGATGACTTGATTGGAATGTTTGATCCTAGATGTGATGAAGGGATATTTTTTGGTTATTCAATTCAAAGAAAATCATATAGATGTTATAACAATTTGATTGTAGAAAATTGTGGAGAGTGCTAATGTGGAAGTGGATGAGCAGTACAAAAATAATTCTATATCATATGATAGGGAACCGGGAGTGGAAATGATCATAACTGAACCGGAAATGCCTCAATTGGTATAGGAAATTGAGATAGTCCCACTGGCACAAACATAAAATTCAACTGTGACTAATGATTAGAGCAATGAACCTGAAGTTCAGAAGACACCAAGGTATGTAAGATTAAATTATTCTGAAGATCAAATCATTGGAGGTAGGAACAAGGGAGTTATGAAAAGAATAAGACTAGAAAATGAAGAGGTATGTCTTATTTCTCAAATTGAACTGGTATCTATTATTGAACCTTGTAAAGATAAACATTGGTTAAAGGCTATGGAAGATGAATTAGATTAGATAGAGAAGAATGAAACTTGGACTTTAGTTCCCCGGCCTAAAAATAAGAATGTTATTGGAACTAAATGGGTTTTATAGGAATAAACTGAATGAGGATGGTCAACTTGTAAGAAACAAGGCTAGATTGGTTTGTAAAGGATATTCTCAAATGGAAGGAATTGATTATAGTGAGACATTTTCACCTGTAGCTAGAATTGAAGGTCTAGACTATTTCTTGCCTATGCAGCTTATAAGAACTATAAGGTTTACCAAATGGATGTTAAATGTGCATTTTTGAATGGTGAACTTGAGGAAGAAGTATACATTGAGCAACCTAATAGATTTTCATTGACAGGTGATAAAGATATGGTTTGCAAATTGAAGAAAGCTTTATATGGTTTGAAACGGGCTCCTAGAGCTTGGTATGCAAGTTTGGATAAATATCTTTTGAAGCTTGGTTTTACTAAAGTCGGTGTTGATAGTAATTTATATTAAAAGATCACTGATAATGATATTCCAATTATTGAAGTATTTGTTGATGATATCATTTTTGGAGGAGAAGATAAATTGTGCATGGAATTTGCTAACAATATAAAGAATGAATTTGAAATGTCCATGATTGGTGAGATGAAATTTTTCTTAGGTTTGCAGATTACTCAAAATGACAAAGGCATTTTTATCTATCAAACTAAGTATCTAAGGGAATTGTTGAAGAAGTTTGGTATGGATAATTCCAAACCGGTAAGTACTCCTATGGTGACAAATGAGAAATTATCTATCAAGGATACTTCTACACGGGTAAATCTGACAAGGTATAAGTCTATGATTGGTGGTCTGTTATATTTAACTCAGACTAGACCGGATATTATGAATGCAGTAAGTATTATTTCTAGATATCAAAGTAATCCTAAAGAAAATCATGAATGTGCAGTAAAAAGGATATTCTAGTATTTGCAAGGAACAACAGAATATGGTTTATGGTATTCTAAAAATGATTTCTCTTTATGTGCATATACTGACTCAAATTGGGCAAGAGATACTGATGACAGGAAAAGCACTTCTAGTGGAGCTTTCTTTCTTGGAAAGAAACTGGTTTCATGGATCAGCAAAAAATAGTCATGCATTTCTTTTATCTACTACAGAAGCTGAGTATGTTGCAGTAGCAACTAATTGCACTCAAGTCTTGTGGATGAAGTAAATGTTAAAGGATATCAGGGTAACTTATAGTGAACCGGTAGTTATCTACTGTGATAACTCTGCAGCTATCAACATGTCTAAAAATATGGTATTTCACTCTACGACTAAGCATATTTCAATAAAGTATAACTTTCTGAAGGATAAGGTAGAAGAAAAGGATGTCAAATTGGTTTATGTGAACACTAAAGAACATATTGTGGATATATTCACTAAAGCACTATCTAAGGAATCATTTGAGTATTTGAGAGATAGGTTAGGGGTTTCTGCCCCTTCGACGGAGACTTGATTGATGCAGTTTGTCATCAGTCTGGCATGCATTATCAAAGACATTATTCATTTCAGCACTGATGAGTGGTGCTACTACTCAGAGGGAGTAGTTAGCTTTGAGATTCAGAGGTTTACATTATTGCTTTGATATTTTTGTCAGATTTATAGCATTGATGTCAAAGGGGAGAGATGGTGATGTGAAAAATAAATAAAAAAGGGAGTTGTATACATTAGGGGGGAAGATATATAATTCAGATCTTTATAGAGATGTCATTCATAGGGGGAGACTTGTTTGGCATTTCTTGGTACTTAGATGTTTTTCACATCTAGTGTTGCCATCAATGCTAAAGGGGGAAATTGTTGGCATTATGGATGAATTGATTATGTGTTGCATTGATGTTTTGTCATTGATGTCAACACTGGTTGTTATGGTTCATTATCAGCAAATAGGTTTTGGTTATCGACAGATAGGTTTTGGTTACCGACAGAAGATCTAGTGTTACCGGCAGAAGAGACTATCTGTTGGACGCCTCTGGCATGTTTGGATTTATGGAATACATGTGGTATATGCTTCTGGAACATGTCTTGGTTAGATGGTATTGACTTGGTAATCGGATGCTATCATACACTCTGGTAAACCTTTACCGACACTGGCTTAAGGCTTTACCGGCAAAGCTTTCACTAAGGAATCTTGACAAGATGCATAATTGGTGTTGGTGTAGCTTCTACATGGCTTCCAGGATGCTAAGATATTCTTTGATCATGCTTCAACTTCTTGAAGACATTGTTTTGGCACGGTGGACCTAGAATAGGTCTCGTACCTATCTAGGTTATGGACCAGTATCATGTTAACGTGTACTCTACATGTTATCAGGATGATTTAGGGATTGGTTATTGATGTTTTGGTTTTAATCCGACATGGCATATCATTGTAATATTGATTTATGCAATGATCTTATTGTACTATCATGTAGGTGGCCGACCTAATTGGTTTAGGTCTTAGGGTTTGTATAAAATGATGTAAGATCTCATTGTAGATCATGGTACGGGAATGGAATAAGTATTCATGGTCTTAGAATGCAATATCATATGAGAAGGAGATTTGGTCTATCATAGGTGATCAAATTGGGATTAAGGAAGAGGTTAAAGGCCTCTAGTATTGAGCTTAATCAGGACTGTAATCAGGCATGGTAGATGCTATCTTTGGCAGTTCACTTTACTAGATTGTTGTCCATTTATCTTGAGATGGTTGTTGCCTCTCTGTAGTCAGTGAGACTCTTTTGTAATGAGCAGTATGCTCTAGGCAGTGTGTCTTCCTGCATGTGTAGGCCCCTCATTGTAACACATACTTTTTGCATAAGTATCATCTGACTGTGGGTAGGCTCCCCACCGTGGTTTTTCCCTTTTTGGGTTTTCCACGTATAAATCATGATGTTATGTGGTATGGTTGCTTTGCATTGATTAGTTGTTTAATTGTTAAGTTGCATTGTTTACCGGTATCTGATTCTTCTTTACCGATACATAATTTGGTTAAAGGTTATTAAGTGGATTAAATGTTATAATTTGTTAACAATTGATTCACCCCCCCCCCCCCCTCTCAGTTGTTCATCAATTATCCTAACAATAATGATAATAGGCAAACCTTCACGGTCAAGGATGCACCAAGGAATAAAATAGATCTAACTACAACTATTGAAGACATGAAGAAAACATATGTTGTTGTTGCAAAGAGAAAACATGTTGATCCTAAAGGAAAGACCAAGGTGGATAATGATGGCTTCATAAAGGTCAAAAACACTAGGAAGAACTCGAGAAGATTAAGTTATGGTGTTGCATGGAGACCAATAAGAAACACATTCAATAATAATTAGTGTGTATCTCAATTCCATGCCTACTGCTATAAATGTAATACTTATGGTCATGGAATTGTTGAGTGTAGGCTTATGCGTAGGTCTCTTCCTAGTTATGAAAGTTGTAACCCTTTTGCTGCTCTTAGAGATACAAATATCATTTTTTATCATTGTAATGGTATTGGTCATAGAAGTTATGAGTGTAAAAGCTATTATCATAACAGATATGATAGAAGTTATGAGATGCAAATATCATTTGTTATCATTGTTATCATTGTAATTCAGTCTTATGACAGTCCCTCAAGTTCATCATTCACTAGAAATGTAAAATGTTATTATTGTCAAAATCTTGGACATATAGCAAAGCATTGTAAAATTAGAATAGCTAAGCAAAAGAAGAAAATGTCATTCTTGGAACCTGAAGCCAATCCAGATCACAAAATAACAGCAGATAAGAAGAAATAAATTAAACAAGTTTGGGTTGAAAAAGATAAGAACAAGG
This sequence comes from Cryptomeria japonica, assembly GCF_030272615.1. Taxonomy (NCBI): domain Eukaryota; kingdom Viridiplantae; phylum Streptophyta; class Pinopsida; order Cupressales; family Cupressaceae; genus Cryptomeria; species Cryptomeria japonica. The sequence goes on from NC_081411.1 coordinate 686,066,987, forward strand.
GTGAATCAAGTCTAATTGTTCAAACTACCCTACATGTTGAAAGGAAGAACTTATGGGTAGTAAATAGTGGCTGCTCAAATCACATGATAGGTGATAAGAAGAAATTTATCAAGCTTGAGGATTGGAATGGAGGCTCAATGAGGTTTGGAGATAATTTATCAATCAAAATCATAGGAAAAGGTACTCTCAACATAAATGGGAAATAAAAATCTCATGATGTATACTATATGGAAGGTTTAAAACACAATCTGTTGAGCATTAGTCAAATGTGTGACAAAGGATACAAGTTTACTTTTGATTCAAAAGGATGTGAAATCAGAAAGGAGAGCAATGGTAAATTTATTGCAGAAGAAAAAAGGACTCATGGAAATGTCTACAATCTAAAAGAATGCTTTGAAACAATATGCATGATGGGACAAGTTGATAAGAGCTGGTTGTGGCATAGAAGGCTAGGACACATTAATTTTGACAATCTCGTAAAGGTCAACAAGAAAGGGTATGTGAGACATATACCACAAATTATCAAGCTAGCAAGCACATTTAGTGATGTGTCTAAGAGGAAAGCAGACTAAAGTAAGCTTCAAGGCAAAGGAGTACTCAATCGCAAGGCCTTTAGAGATTGTGCATGCTGATCTATGTGGTCCTACTAGGAGAATAGCTCTAAATGGTGAGATATTTCATTCTGCTTATTGATGATTTTTCAAGAATGACATGGGTTACCTTCTTGCAAGACAAGTCACGGGCATTTGAAAGATTCAAAATTTTCAAAAGGTTGGTTGAAAAAGAAATTAGTTATAAACCGAAATATCTCAGATCAAATCGTGGAGGTGAATTCACATCAAATGAATTAGAAGACTATTGTGAAAGACATGGAATCAGAAGACAATATTCAGCCACTAGGATGACACAACAAAATGGTGTTGTAGAAAGAAAAAACAGGATAGACAAGGAGATGGCAAGAACTATGTTAAATGAAGAAAATTTATGTCATGTATACTAGAAGGAGGCATTCCATACTATTGTATATACACTGAATAGAGTGCAACTAAGAATGAACAACAGAATGACACCTTATGAGATATAGTATAATAGAAAACCCTCAGCCAAGTACTTCAAGGTGTTTGGCAGCAAATGCTTTATCAAAAGAGATGAACATGGTTTAGGTAGTTTTGAATCAAGATGTGATGAGGGCATCTTCTTGGGCTACTCTACTCATAGAAAATCTTACAAGTGCTTCAACAAAAAGACTAAGGAGAGTGGTTGAGAGTGTGAATGTTAGAATAGATGATAAATTGCACAAAGGAAGGGAAAATACAATAAATCAGATTGAAGAGCCTTATGTTGAAGATGAAGGACAATCTGAGAGTGAACAAGAAGAGGCACCAAATAAGACACCAAATAAGTATGTTCAAAAAAATCATCCTAAGAATCAAATTATAGGCAACAAAAATGAAGGTGTGCAAACAAGAAGAAGTTATGCAAGAAATAATGAACAAGTTGACTTTTGTCTTATGATTGAGGTGTTGGCATTTGCATGAAGATTGCATTAATGATATGTTATGTTGTCATTTATGTCAATTGAACAGGTAATGATATTGTTGCTATTGTTTTTATTGTTGATATCGTCTTGTAACCAGTAGGAAGAACTTTGTGAAGGATATTGTAAACCAGTATGTAAGTTTGTGAGTTGAACTGGTAACCGGTTTAAAGGTTAAACCCTTCTATGTAATGTAATCGGTAAACACTATCAGTTGTTTTTGTTAAACCTTAATCGATTAAGGTTGTTGAATTGGTTATGTTGGTTTATGATCTGATGTTGAGTGATAATGATGGTGACACGTACGGTCATTGTGTGAAGACAAGTTCAAATTGTTTTGGCGTGTTTGTTTGTTTGTCTAGGGAATGAGCAAAGTGTATTGCATCTAATGCAAAGTGCATGATGAGTTACTGAGCTCGATGAAGCGGTAATCAAGGAGCGATTGAAGTTTTCTTGATTGATGTATAGAGATTGCGATGAAATCCAACAATCATACTTGTACCGACCTATTTGTAATCTTGATGAGAGGATTAGATTTTTTTTATGTTACCGACCTCATTGATTTGTATTTAAGGTCGATGAAGTTGTTTTGTTTTGGTGCTGGCAAGAATTGGCTGAAATCAATTGAGTGTGTGGTTGCCGAACCAGAGAATGAGTCAACAATTTGAGTAAAGGTAGTTAGAAGCTTAAATAGATTTGATCAAGCAAATATAGTGTTATTCAGACAGATCAAGAAACTCCTATTGTTTTCTAACAATTACAGCAGAATTGAAATCCCATAACCGGGTAAGCTCTAACAAGCTTGGTTACTTATTAAATCCTCTAACAAGGTGGTCCATTAGATTGGATTCTCAAATCCTCTACTGAGGTTACTCCTTACAGGGTATTTGCTTCTAACAAGGCATTTGTAGTCAATCCCTTAACCAAGTGATTCCTAATAGGATCAGTTCTTAATAGGATTTTTGTAAAAGCTTTAACAGGCTTCACTCCTAACAGAGCGAACTTCAAAAGAGTTCAAATATTATCTTGTGAGTCCCATCTCACTGTGGTTTTTACCTATTTAGGTTTTCCACGTATAAATACGTGTTTCATGTGGTGAATGTTTTTGTGGTTATGATCTTATGGTTGATTTGATTAACTACTTAACTATTTCTGATAAGGCATGATAACCAAAAGCATTGAGAAATGAAGTATGTTGACATATGATAAAGCATTTGGATGTTTACAAGTTTGATGTTGTTTACTTTTAAGTTGTCGTAACAATCAACAGGTATTCTTATGAGTATTGATCTTGACAATGGTATTTTATTGATAAGTTTACTTTGTGTGATTGAGATTGAGTTTGGGAAATTTGTATCAGTTTTTCTATTTATTGATTCACCCCCCCTCCCCCTCTCATTAATCTATCGGATACGTATTCTTTCATCATACCATCAATTGTTATCAGAGCATCTCATGTCCTCTAAGATCTAAACCTAATAGTTTGAGGAAAAGATCTGCTAGATCATGATGAAGAAGGAAGGTGTGAATTTCAACAAAGAAAACTACAGGATATGGAGCGACAGAATGAATATTTACATCAAGAGTCTGGGAAGTCAGTATTGGGATCATGTAGATACTAAGTATATTGCACCTACTAGGATTCTAACTGATGATCAAAAGAAAGAACATCAAGAAAATCATCAAGCATGGAGGTTATTATTAATTCCCTGTCTGATGTTGAATATGTAGATGTTCATGGTCTTGAAACTACATATGAAGTATGAAAAAAACTTGAAGATATTTATAGCGGTGATGAACATGTTAAAATTGCTAAAGAGGAGAATCTAAGAGGAAAGTTTGATGATATGAGGATGTCTGAAGGTGAGAATATCCAGCAGTATGGTTAAAGGATAAAAGAGATTGTCGATGAAATTAAGAGTGCAGGAGGGAAAGTGGAAGATGTCACAATGATCAGTAAGGTACTGAGAACCTTGCTACCGGTCTATGCTATTCGAGTTGCAGCTATTTAGGAGCTGAAGTCCATTGATAAAACTAAGGTAACTCTTGACTCCATCATTGACAAGCTTACTGCTTTTGAACTAAATAGTTATGATGGTAGTGTACAAAAATCTGAGTCTCTATTTAGAGATTCTGCTTTTAACCCATTTGTAAGAAAAAGTAGATATAATAGTCATGGTTATGAATCTAGATCTAGCAGAGATGGCTAAGAGTGATGAAGGTATATTTCTTGGCTATTCCACCAAGAGTAAGGCCTACAAATGTTTTAACAACCAGACACGGAGAATTGTTGAGAGTGTTGATGTTCGAGTGGATGAATTTCCCAAAGTCCCAAAAGGAACCGGTTCAGAGAAAAGGGATGAAGATCCTTGCATTTTGTTTTTGGAACCAAAAATTGTGAAATCTGAAACCCACAAAGCAAATTTTGATGCACCAGTCCAACCAGAACAGATAAATTCAGAAGAAGATGATGACAATGAAGAACTTGAACCTGAAGATAATGATCATGTTATTCCTAGATATGTGAGACTAAATCACAATCCTATGCAAATTATTGGAGATAAGGATGTTGGAGTACTAACCAAAAGAAGAATTAGAGAGAATCCTTGCATGATCTCCACCATTGAACCAAGAACTTCTAAGGAGGTATTTGGTGATGATCATTGGGTTAAAGTTGTGGAGGAGGAATTGGATCAAATTGAGAAGAAGAACACTTGGACCCTAGTACCTCGACCAGTAAATAAAAAGGTTATAGGTACTAAATGGGTATAGAGGAACAAGTTAAATCAAGATGGTGTTGTAGTCTGCAACAAGGCAAGATTAGTTTGCAAGGGTTATGCGCAAGAAGAAGGAGAAGCTTATGGCAAAAAATTTGCACCAATAGCAAGACTAGAAGGTGTCAGAACTTTACTTGCATTTGCAGCCCATAAGAAATTCAAGGTATATCAGATGGATTTTAAGTCTGCATTTTTTAATGGGATATTGGAAGAAGAGGTATACATAGAGCAGCCAGATGGTTATGCTTTGACTGATGAGAAAGACATGGTATGCAGATTGCATAAGGCTTTATATGGATTAAAGTAGGCACCCAGAGCATGGTATGAAGGGCTTCATACACATCTAATGAAGATAAGCTTTCTGAGAACCAATGATGATAGTAACATATATCTCAAGTCTGAAGGAGATGAAATACTGGTTAGTGAAGTATTTGTTGATGATATTATATTTGGAGGTAATGATGTCATGAGCAACTGTTTTGCAGATGAGATGAAAAATGAATTTGAAATGTCTTTAGCAGGAGAAATAAAAAATTCATAGACTTATAGATACATCAAATGAAGAATGGTATTTTCAATACATAGTCTAAGTATGTGAAAGAGGTATTGAATATATTTGGTATGAGTGACTGTAAACAGTTGGGACACCATTGGTTACAGGTTGTACGTTGTCTAGGGAAGATGAATCTAAGCTATTGATGAGAAAGAATACAGGTCAATGATTGGCAAATTGCACTATATTGTTCATAGCAGACCAGACATAGCCCATGCGATTGGCATAGTTGCTAGATTCTAGAAGAATCCTAAGGAAACACACTTGATAGCAACCAAGAGAATTTTTAGATACATGAAAGGTATTGTTGACTATGGATTATGGTACCCATATGGAGGAAAATTTGAATTTAAGGCATACATAGATGTTGATTGGGCAGGAAATGTTGATGACCAGAAAAGCACAATCGATGGAGAATTTTTCCTTGGAGGAAGGCTTGTTTCATGGAGTAGTAAGAAGAAAAGTTGTACTTCACAATCTACTGCTAAAGCTGAGTATGTTGCAGCTTATATGAATTGCACATAGGCTATTTGGATGAGGCACATTTTGGAAGGTTTTAAGATGAAAATTTCAGAACCTATAAAGATTTTATGTGATAATACAAGTGCCATTAATATTTCCAAGAATCCTGTTTTGCACACATGAACCAAGCACATTGAATTGGAGTATCATTTCTTGAGGGAAAAAGTTCAGAGTAAAGATGTTATCTTAGAGCATGCTTCTACCAAGTAGCAGCTTGCAGATATTTTTACCAAACCTCTGCCTAAGACTACTTTTGAGTATCTTAGAAGTCATTTGGGGTTGTCCCTCTTCATGAAGTTAGTTGAGCATGATGTTGACTACATCAGTCCTTGAATTACTTACAAAATCTTACAAGGGTTGATGTAGAAGTGGATGTATTCCACAGGGGGAGCATCAAGTTGTAGTATGTTGTTGATGCATAGTGAAAATTTGACATTAAATGTTTTACTTTCAATTTGGTATTGTTGTCAAAGGGGGAGAAGAATTATGTGATTATGAAGGAAAACTAGTGACAGACTGAAGACAAAGAGAGCATGTGAATACTTGGTAATGTAAACCAGGATTCCTATTCACAATCATAGCAAGCAAAGCAATGGTGTTGATATTTGTATTGTCATCAATGCCAAAGGGGGAGATTGTTGGCATTTGCATGAAGATTGCATTAATGATATGTTATATTGTCATTGATATCAATTGAACCGGTAATGATATTGTTGATATTATTGTTATTGTTGATATTATCTTGTAACTGGTAGGAAGAACTTTGTGAAGGATATTGTAAACCGGTATGTAAGTTTGTGAGTTGAACCGGTAACTGGTGTATAAGGTTAAAGCCTTCTATGTAATGTAACTGGTAAACCCTATCAGTTATTTTTGTTAAACCCTAACCGATTAAGGTTGTTGATTTGGTTATGTTGGTTTATGATCTGATATTGAGCGGTAATGATGGTGACACGTATGGTCATTGTATGAAGACAAGTTCAATTTTTTTTGGCGCATTTGTTTATTTGTCTAGGGAATGAGCAAAGTGTATTGCATCTAATGCAAAGCGTGTGATGAGTTACTGAGCTTGATGAAGTGGTAACCAAGGAGCGGTTGAATTTTTCTTGATTGATGTGTAGAGAATGCTATGAAATCCAACGGTCATACTTGTATCAACCTATTTGTAATCTCGATGAGAGGATTAGATTTTTGTTGTGTTACCAACCTAATTGATTTGTAGTTAAGGTCAATGAAGTTGTTTTGTTTTGGTGTTGGAAAGAATTGGTTGAAATCAGTTGAGTGTGTGGTTGCCGAACTGGAGAATGAGTCTATAGTTTGAGTAAAGGCAAATAGAAGATTAAATGGATCTGATCAAGCAAATGTAGTGCTATTCAGATAGATCAAGAAACTCCTGTTGTTTTTTAACAATTACAATAGAATTGAAATTCCCTAACCTAGTAAGCTCTAACAAGCTTGGTTACTTATTAAATCCTCTAACAAAGTGGTCCATTAGATTGGATTCTCAAATCCTCTACTGAGGTTACTCCTTACAGGGTGTTTTCTTCTAACAAGGCATTTGTAGTCAATCCCTTAACCGAGTGATTCCTAACAGGATCAATTCTTAATGAGACTTTTGTAAAAGCTTTAACAAGCTTGGCTCCTAACAGGGAAAACTTCAGAAGAGTTAAGATATTATCTTGTGAGTCCCATCTCACCATGATTTTTACCTATTTGGGTTTTCCATGTATAAATACTTGTGTCATGTGGTGAATTTTTTTTGTGGTTATGATCTTATGGTTGATTTCATTAACTACTTAACTATTTTTGATAAGGCATGATAACCAAAAGCAATGAGAAATGAAGTATGTTGACATATGATAAAGCATTTGGATGTTTACAAGTTTGATGTTGTTTATTATTAAGTTGTTGTAACTGTCAACTGGTATTCTTATGAGTATTGATCTTGACACTGGTATTTTATTGATAAGTTTACTTTGTGTGATTGAGATCAAGTTTGGGAAGTTTGTATCAGTTTTTCTATTTACTAATTCACACCCCCCCCCCTCTCTCAGTAATCTACCAGATACTTATTCTTTCATCATACCATCATGAGATGGAACCCAAAACATATGATGAGGCCAGTAAGAGTGAGAAGTGGATAAAGGCAATGGAAGAAGAGCTGCAACAAATTGAAAAGATCAAAACATGGAAATTGGTTCCTAGTCCTATTGATAATAATGTCATGGGGACTAAATGGGTTTACAGGAACAAAATGAATGAAGAAGGAAAGGTGATAAGGAATAAGGAAAGACTAGTCTACAAGGGGTATGCTCAAGTAGAGGGCATATATTTTAAAGAAACTTTTTCTCCTATTGCAAGACTTGAAGCAATCAAAATGTTTCTGGCTTTCTCAGCATAGAAGGGATATAAGGTTTACCAAATGGATGTAAAGTCTATTTTTCTGAATGGCAATCTAGAAGAAGAGGTGTATATTGAGAAGCCTAAAGGTTTTCAATTGCATGAGAATTAAAACTTTGTGTTCAGGTTGCGAAAAGCATTGTATGGTTTAAAATAAGCACCAAGGGCATGGTATTCCAGGTTAGACAAATATCTCCAATAGCAAGGATTCAGAAAAGGGAATGCTGACACCAACTTATATTTTAAGGTAGATGGTACTCACATGATCATTGTTGTTGTATATGTAGATGGAATCATCTTTGGAAGCAACAAGGATGCTCTATGCAAGGAGTTTGTTGATCAAATAGAATATGATTTTGAAATGTCTATGCTTGGAGAGCTGTCATATTTTCTTGGTTTGCAAATTTCTCAATTAGAAAAGGGTATATTTATATCACAAACCAAGTATGCTAAGGATATGTTGAAAAAGTTTCAAATGGAGGATAGCAAGCCAATAAGTACACCTATGACGATAGGATGCAAACTAAGCAAAGATGATGAGTCACCTTGTGTAGATCAAGCCTTGTATAGATCCATGATTGGTAGCCTATTGTATCCCACAACCTCAAGGCCTGATATTGTGCAAGCAGTATGCATTGTAGCTGTATTTCAAGCTACTCCAAAGAAATCACATGTGAATGTAGTTACAAGAATCTTCAAGTATCTACAGGGAACACTTAGTTATGGCTTATGGTATCCAAAGAAAGGAGATTTCACTTTACAAGCCTTTACAGATGTTGACTAGGTAGGTTGCATAGATGATAGAAAGAGCACCAATGGTGGAACTTTCTTCCTTAGTGACAGGTTAGTCTCATGGCACAGCAAGAAACAAGAATCCATATCTTTAACTACTGCCAAAGTGGATTATATAGTTGCTAATACATGTTGTTCACAGGTTCTTTGGATGAAGCAAACACTCAAGGATATCTAGGTAGAATATGAAGATCCAATCTCCATTAAATGTGACAATTCAAGTGCAATCAACATCCCAAAGAACCCTATCATGCACTCAAGAACAAAACATATAGCAATTAAGTATCATTTCTTGAGGCAGAAGGTAGTTGACAAGAAGTCAAGGTTGAATATGTAAGCACCGGTGAGCAAGTGGCTGATATTTTTACAAAACCTCTGCCCAAGGACACTTTTGAATATCTGAGACTCAAATTGGGGGTTGTCCCAATTTATTTTAGCACTTAAGTGTTTACAACAATCTGTGGTTCATGGGGAGCTCATTGGTTTACTTATTTCTATCCTTGAACCTTATATCTCGTCTCAGGGGGAGATCTAAATTTGTGTAAGTAGTAGTGGCCTTGCCTTTTATATTGTAATAATGCTTCATCTTCCTCAGCTGGAGAATTTCGTTTGTCATTGTTGTCAAAGGGGGAGATAAGAGATTGTGTGTTGACATCAATGCCAAAGAGGGAGATTGTTGACATTATTGTCATTGATGTCAACAAGTGGATGCAGAGAAGGAGAGATTAGAACAAGAGAATCAAGTCTTTTGCAAGTTGCAGAAGTGATCAGATCGAGATAGATATACCGATCATGTGTTATGCAGGTGTGGTGGTTATATTAGAGTACCTATATCGAATACAGAGTTTGTGACCACATCAGGATAACTAACAAAGGCGGAGTAATGTTTTTGAGTAATACCGGTAGAGTTATCTACCTCAATATCGGTATATTGAAATAGCTATGCCGACAAGGAGACCATGGAGGTGCATCAGAATAGATGACAAAGGCAAAGTAGTGATTTTGTGTCATGTCGATAGAGTAAACTACTCCAACAATCATTGTGTCGGAATAGCTATGTCGAACATGTGACCAAGATTACCTATCAAAGTAGCTTTTGAAGGCAGAATAACAACCTCCCACTATATCGATAGTGTAAACTATTTCGATGGAGGTTCTCATCAGAGTAAGCTATGTTGATGAAGGTTGTCACCGCAGAGTATGAGTATCGGGATACCTTATGTCGATGAAATTAGTCACTGTGGAATGTGCATTTTGAGATAGTTATGTCGATAAAGGGAGGTAGATAGTATGGGATCAGTATAGCTTACTATGTTGATTTAACAAGTTTTTCTTATGCCAATAGTTCTGGTCATCCCAATGAGTGGTCATTTGGCCCGAGGTCTTTTAGTTTGGGACAACTTATGTCGATGGAGAGTGTCACCATTGAGTTTGTGCTTTGGGATAGCCTATGGAAATAGGTTAATCAAAGGTGAGATTTTTCATCGAAGTAACCAATGTTGATGAGAGGATTCAAAGGAATCAAATGGTCATCGAGATAGCTAGTGAAGATGAAATAGAGGTAAGAAGTCAACTCGATAGTTAATGCTATACTGATGAAGCTTTGAGAATCTAATTTTGGGATAGTTAATGGTGATAAAAGTAATCAAAGGGGAAGTTCTCATCAAAATAACTCATGCTGATAGAAGAAACCAAAGGCATCAAGTGGTTGTTAGGATAATTTGTTAAGGCAGAATACAGGCTAGATGTTAACTCGATAGTTAAAGCTATTTCGATGGAGCTTCAAGGAGATGTATCAAAATGAGCTAACTCGATATGAGTAACATGGAAACAAATTGGATCAGTATAATTTCTTATTGTAAACTTGATCGGTTTGATACTTGCAGCATAACACAAAGATTAGTGACAACGTAGAAATCAGCTGATTTGGGCACCTCGATAGTCCATGTAGATGGTTGACCTGGTTTGACCAAGTGACCTGAATGCAGATTGAGGATAATTTGAGGACACATTGCATGCCAAAAAACATAGGGATGATGTGTCACGTGGAACTACCATGATGGTGACTATGATCAAGTCAACCTGGTTAAATCTTGCAGAATCAACGACTTATATTCAAAGTAGTTCATGAACATAGGTTTGCGCGTCTGGAAAGTTGAACTGTTTACTGGTCAAATACAAACTGACTATGTGAATGATTTGTAAGCTACTTTAGAAATTGTATAGATCATGAGGCATGAAAATGATGAAGAATAATGGTTGTCATGTGTGTGATGAGTTATGATCCAACCGACTGTTTGGAGGTGATGAGTGCTTTATGAACTTAGTAGTCAACATAGTTGAGTAATTGTTAAAAGAAAAAAGGTAGAGAGAAAAATCAGTGGAGAAAATTTACAAAAGAGAGACAAAAATTGAGTAGAAACAAAAGACTGGTTTGAAAATACAAGAAGGCAGAAACAAAGAGACAAATATGAAGTATCATTAAGGTACATCTTTCAGGGCAAGAGATAAGTGTTACAAAACTCATTTGTAACAAGGTTTCAGTAATTGTAATAAATTGTTCAGTGAATTACTATGTATCTTTGAGTGGGTGCTCAGAGCAAGGGTAGGTGCTCAAAATCATTGGGGTTGATACTCCTTGGGTTGGTGCCCTAAATCATATTGTAACAGTGATTTACTTGTGAGGCTGGATTGGAGTAGTAGACTCCAGCAACTATTCTCATCAAGGTTTTTCCCACATTTGGTTTTCCTCGTAATTACTGGTGTATGTGATGTGTCCTTATGTGTGTATGATTTTGTGTTTGCTATACTTGCAAACACACTAGATTGAAGTTTTATATTATCATTGATTCACCCCCCCCCTCTCAGTGTAGGACGTGGAAAACCTAGTAAAGGGAAAAACTATGGTGGGAAGCCTACCCACAGTCAAATGATACTTCTGTAGAAAGTATGTGAAATAATAAGAGGTATGCACATGCAGGAAGGCACACTACCTAGAGCATACTTCTCATTACAAAAGAGTCTCACTGACTACAGAGAGGTTATAACCACCTCAAGATAATTGGACAACAATCAAGAAGAATGAACAACCAGAGATAGCATCTACCATGCCTGATTACAGTCCAGGTTAAGCTCAATACCGAAGGACTTTGACCTCTTACTTCAATCCAATTCGATAACCTATGATCGACCAAATCTCATTTGCATATGATATTACATTCCATGACCACGACCATTACAACCATGATCTACAATGAGATCTTACATCAATTTATACAAACCCTAAGGCCTAAACCAATTAGATCAGCCACCTAAAAGATATTACAATAAGATTATTACATACATCCATATTACAATGATATGCCATGTCGTCTTAACACCAAAACAATAATAACCAATCCATAAAACATCCCGGTAATGTGTAGAGAACATGTTAACATGATATCGGTCCATAACCTAGATAGGTATCGGACCTAATCTGGGTCCACCATGCCAAAGAGATGTCTTCAATTAGTTGAGGCATGATCAGTGAACACCTTCTGCATACTGAATTCCATCTAGAATCCACACCAACACCACTTAAGCATTTTGTCAAAGATTCTCAGTAAAAGCTCTATCGGTTAAACCTTAAACTCATGCCAATAAGGGTTTACAAGAGTGTATGATAGCATCTGATCACCAAGTCAATACCAACTGACCAAAACATGCTCTAGAAGCATGTAACACATAAAACCAAACATACTCCATTGATCCAAACATGTCAGAAGTGTCCAACAGATAGTCCCTTCTGTCAGTAACACTAGATCTTCTACGAGTAACAAAAACCTGTATGTCAGTAACCAACCAAAACAGCTAGTGTTGACATCAATGAAAAAAAAACAATGAAACACATAATCAATTCCTCCATATTGCCAGCACACTCATCTCTTAATCCTCTCTTACCTACCCCTTCACTATTTTATTATTTCTTCTACCTACCCTTTTAATCCTAGCCGACCATTTATTTCTCTCCACTCTTAATCTTATCCCTTCATTTTATAAAGCATATTATATAAGAGGATACTTCCTTCATTATCAACCCTAATTAACGCATTTAATCAACACTTATATAATCAAGCCTTCTTGTAATCAAGCTACTTCAACCACAATTTGTTCTTTGTTGAGCTCTTGTGCACACATAAATACTGAGAGCAAATATATCAAACAATATCAATGTAGATAGGAGACAATGGAAATTGAAACCCTACTTGGCAGGTGAATGGTAAAATTGTTTATTTTATGGATTTGCATGTTCTTAGGTATCTTCATTGGTGTATGGTGAATGTTTGGTTGTAGAACTAGGGGTTTTATTGTGGTTGGATATGAAGAGGGAAAAATCTAAAGCCTAATGGTTAGTGTATAAATCAAATAAAACACTAAATAATGCATTCAAATACACAAATAAACCATTATACCTTAGCTTCCTCTTATTGAGCTTGATGAAGTAAAGGTGCCCTTGTTTCTCTACTTGATTTTCTCCTTTGATGGTGGATTGGGGATTACTCTCCACTACACAACAAGATTGGATTTGGATTGGACTTGAATGACGATGATGGATGAGAGGGATTTGGCTTAGATGAGGGAATATTTGGATATTATGATGATATGATGAAGTATTTTGATCCTCAAATGGACAACATAAGATTAGATGAAAAGTGGATATGGGATCAAATGGATAACATAAGAATGTATGAATAGTGGATATGGAAATGAGGGGAGGAGACCCCAATTTATAAATTGGAGGAGGCCAAAATGGAGGGCCAAGATTGATTTCAAAATGAAGGGTTGAGATTGATTTGAAATGGAGGAAAGGATTGAGAGGACAAGGTGTGGGATTCAAGATATTTTCTATAAAGGCATTTCTTGCCTCCACACCTCTCAACGTACATGGGGAAGAGCTCCCAAGTACATTGGGAAAGAAAAAAGAATAAAAAATCCTTGGAGAAAGGGGAGAGGAATTAAAAATTAAAAAATAAGAGGATGTATGGGAAGACTAAATGGATAAAGGAATTAAAAATTCCTTGGGAAGAGGATGCATGGGGAGATTCAAAGAATTTGAATTTATTTGTAAGGATCAAGGTGATTAGGGATGTGCAAATGATTAAGGAGATTGATTAGGTAGCTTAATGAAGGATTAGAGTGCAAGTGGGAAAGTTAGCAAGAAGTGACATGAGGAAAGAGAATGAGTGGATAAATTTAAAATTAGAGGATAATGATAAGCATGATTAGGAAGTGATTAATTAGGCTAGATGATAGGATTAGAAAAGTGATTTGTAGGAATCACATGATTAACTTAGTTAATTAAAATTAATTAACTAAGTAGGGTTTAGAAGAAATAAATGATTTTTTTACAAGAATGGGAAATAATTTATTTATTGATAAATTAATTATAAGGTTATAATGATAAAATTGATTAAATAATAATTAATCAATTTTAAGAGGAAGAGGAATAACACAATCAATTAAATCAATTATGTGGAAAGGCATAAATTAATTAAATATTAATTTAATTCATTTGAGGCGTCTACAGGATCTTTGTGGTTTTACAATAGTTTTCATCATCACTTTTCACCGTATACACATGAGAACCAAGATAAAACTACTTTCACCTATCATTGAATACTTATGCTTACTGATTCCTCCCAATTGTATTATTCAATGCTCCTATGCCTTTTAGAGAGTTATACTAAGCATGTTTTCTAGTCCCTCTTATGAATGTATGGAAGTCTATATGGTTGACATTATAACATATGATAACACATACAAAGGCATTAAAAATCCTAAAAATGTGATACAAATATGTTAGGATCACAAGCTATCTCTCAATGATGATAAATGTTATGTGATGATGGAGAAGCATGTGGTCTTCAAACACTATGTTTTCAAATGAGGCATTCAAGTAGATCATAAAAAAAAAATTAATCATTTAAACCTACTTGTTCCTCAAAAGAAAAAGGATGTAAGAAGGGCCATGAAATATACTATTGGAGATTTGTCATGTATTTTAGCAACATGTTTGCCCCTCTGTTTGTCTTATCTCTAAGGATTGTGAAATTGAGTGGACAAACACCTTCCAATAAGTCTTTCGTATTCTCTAGAACTACCTGACTATGACCCATATGCTAAGAGGATCCCATTAGGCCACAACTTTTCACATTCACACATATTAACTTGAATTATCTATAGGAGTCATCTTAGGCCAAAAAGAAGGAATGCTATAATATGCCATATATTATATAGTAAGAAATTTCAATCAGTTAAGTCAAATTATACGATCATTGAGAAATAAATGTTTGTTGTGATTTATGTTATAAATAAGTTTCTACATTACATTACATGTTACCAAATATTTTTCAAACCATTCACACAATTATTAAGCATTTAATGAAACAAATAGTGGATAATGTTCAACTAGTTTGGTGGCTTTTGTTTCTATAAGAATTTAATACCACCATAGTAATAAACCTAGTAAGGAAATGTGGTTTCCAACTCTATTTCTAGTTTGATTTCTCTTATAAACGATCACACCATTGATGACTCTTGACTAGACAAGCACTTGTTTGCCTTGATTGTACAAACATTATAATATACCAATATTACAAATTCCTTGGTTACATGAAAAACACATTCACACTTATCACCAAGAGAAAACTAAAATTTAGAGTAGAGAAGTATCCCATATTCATGGATAGTTGGATACCCTTTCATATAGGAGCAAATAATGTAATGCATATGTGCATTTGTAAAGATGAGGTGTTTGAAATCTTACACACTACCATGATGACATTTGTGGTTGACATTTTGCTACCAAGAGAAAAACATTAAAGATATTAACTACAAGATTCTATCAGACCATATTACATAAAGATAAAATCAAATATACATGAAGTTGTGATAGATGTTAATGCATGGGCCACCATATGAGGAGTGATGAAATTCCTAGATAGCTATAGTTGGTGATGGAACCTTTTGATAAATGTGGAATTGACATCATTGGTCCAATTTATCCTCCTTCTAATTGAAAGGATTATATACTAATCTATATGGATTGTTTAATAAAGTGGGTAGAAGTTAGAGCCTTGAAAAATGCCAAGTATAGGAAAGTGATATAAATCCTATATGAAGAAATTTTTACTTGTTATAGAGTACCTTAAGAGATTATTACAAATCAAGGGCCATAGTTTACATCATATCTTATTGTGGTATTGCTTAATGAGTACAAAAGTGCAACATAAGAAGTTCACTACATCCATAATCTAATGGTAAAATTGAGGTGATAAACAAAGTTATTGAAGAAACTGTGACCAAGCTAGTAGCATTATATCACAAAGACTAGGTGGCTTGTATACCTAAATTCGTCTCGACATACAAGACTATCTAGAAAAATATATCAAGGCCTACACCTTATGAATTTCTCTACGGCATAAAGACTACTTCCAATTAAGTTTGAATATAATAACTTAAGGATAACATATCAATTATGTATAGAAATCTATCCAGATCGACATGATATGATCTTTCAACTTATGCTCTTGATGAACTAAGATGGGAGTCTATTCACCACACCACAATAGTACAAAAGAAGAGAATCAAGTGTCATGATAAATTTGTCAAGTCAAAGCTATTTCAAAAAGGCAATTGAACCCTACTATATGACACTGGGTATAAAGACCATAAAGGGAATTACAATCTCAATGCTTGGGACCTAATGAAATCAAGGAGGTCTATCCAAATGGTGCAGTTAAGTTGAAAACAATTGATATCATCAGATTTTATTTAATAGTCATTGGATATTAAATGAAATTATATAAGTCATTCATGTTGTAATTCACCTATTCAAAAGCCCCAATCCTACAATAAAACAAAATTCATGACCATCAATTAACCTTTCACATGCACCATTACGAGATGAGATTCTTTGCTTGGACCTTATACCTCATAAGTAT
This sequence comes from Cryptomeria japonica, assembly GCF_030272615.1. Lineage (NCBI taxonomy): Eukaryota > Viridiplantae > Streptophyta > Pinopsida > Cupressales > Cupressaceae > Cryptomeria > Cryptomeria japonica. The sequence continues at coordinate 686,083,553 of NC_081411.1, forward strand.
TATTTCCTTTACACTTTATAAAAAAATTCCTTAAATGAAAACCTTCAAGCACAATCAACTTCACTATTTCAATAAACCTGCCATATTCACATAATACTCATAGCTACTATCAAAGAGACCTATAGAACCAATACATGCAGTCACTATTAGAGGGACCTGTAGAAGTGGTACATGAAACCACTATCAAAGGGACCTATAGTAGTGGTACTTGTAGCCACTATCAAAGGGACCTGTGGAAGAGGTACATGTAAACACAATTAGAGGATTATGTTTTATTAGAGATCAAATAAGTTTTTAGGGGATCTGAAACCCCTTATAGAAAGTTTTGAAGGGACCCAAAACCCTCTTGACTTAGTCGGCTTCCAAAACTCGCAAGCAAAATGTTGCAAAGAGATACAATCAAAGATTAACAGCAACCAACTAACAACCAAACATCAACAAGGCAAATAAGAACTAGCAAAGCCACCCACAAGGCCTAAGCCATTAGATAGGAGATGTCAGAAACACAAGAACGAAGGGTTTTGCAAGGCTCCCATAACCTAAAACATGGGATTTAGCAAGGCTCCTATAATTTTTTCACAAAGGGTTTAACAATGAAACCCAAAATCATTTTGCTTCAAGCAACAAAAGCCTCCAAATTGCAGAAATCCACCTCTCTTAAAAACCTCTTCTTCACCTTTGTAGAAAAGGATCCAACTTCAATAGGAGCAGTAGAGGAAGAATCCATGAAATAGAGAGGCCACACCCAAACCTTCCCCATATCCAATCAGCGAAGGACAAGATCAACCACCATAATATATCTTCCAACATCTTCCCCACAACATGTCACCACCTCCATAGGGAATGCCACCACCTTGATAGGACCAACAGAAGAGGAAAAAAACAACACAAGGAGCCAACCCCAACATAAGAACACAAGAATAAAATCTATAGCTAGGAATTTGGAAATCTAGCTCAATCACAAAAGCTTAAATGCAATGATCAATCCTAAACACACTCAATAAAGACATCAAAGCAAAATATTCAAAACTAAAAACTAAGCAAACCAAATGTAGATCTGAATGTTTCCTTCATGCGGCTCCATTTTCCTTCTTTCTTCTTCAAATAGCCTTTGTTTGTGGATCTCACCTTCAAGTGCATAAACCTAGTATGAAAGCAAGATTCACAAGATAGTAGCGCAAGAGTAATCGAAGCGTGATTGATTCAACAAAGTGATTAGTTGGGATTGAAGAAATTCATCCAATTTATAGACAAATTGGAGAAAAGATCAAATTAGCATGAAGAGATTCGAATGGAAATTGCAAATCAAAAATGTCAATTATGACTCACACTTTTCCTTCAATTTCAGCTTTTCAGCACGTTCTTCATCAAGTCTCCTCATGATAGCCTTGTTTTCAACTCTTGAATCCTTCTTCATGCTCTCATGAGTTTCCTTTCCGAGTTCGATAATTTTAACTGTATAATCTGCAAGTTGAATGTTCTCTTTGGTTTTACCTGTAGCTCGCACAATCACTTCAACATATTTTATTTTACTTATAGGATCAACCAGAACCCTTGATACTATCTTTGTCTTCTTGGTCACCTTTTCCTTCAAAGGAGCTAATTGTTCAAAATTGAAGTCATCTGGTGAGACAACTTACTTCTTCCTTTTTGGTGCCACTATGTCCAACCAAGGAGGTAAGACTAATTATGTGGATGGAGTAGTGACCTTCACTTGTGTAACAACAGGAAAAATAGTAGGTGCTTCCTTGAAGATATTATTGTCGCTGATGTTCCCACTTGTACCAAGGTCATTGTATCAATAAGCATCATAGGAGTAGTTAGAACTAGAATTATAAAAACTGATACTGGTGGTGGTAGTGGCATAAAAATTGGTAAGACATTAACTATCCCAACTATTGTATCTACTAGTGGCATTGATGTAATAACAAAAGTTGGTGTTGTTGAAATGACAATTGTGCTCACCATGGGTCAAGTTTCTATCATTGCCACAAAAGTTGACAAAATCAATACATGTTGCTCCTAAGTTACATGTTTCATGGCTTCATTAAAATCCAAATATTGACGACTCAATCATGGAAGTTGGAATGTTGTAAAAACTAGGAATGCAAGAAAGAGTAAAAAATTCTTCATTGCACCCTTCTTGAGCTTGTTCATCATCCAACTCAATATATTCTCTTTCTTCATCATGCTCTTACACCTCATGATCAGAATAGAGTTAGTATAATGAATCACAACATGAATAGGTGATGATGTCTAAGAGGTGGTAGGAGTAGAACTTTCTCCTTGTTCTTGTTCTTCTCCAACATGAGCAAGATTGATTGATTGATTGTCAATTATGACAAATTATGACAAATTTCTATGTCAAAATTGATTGATTGTCAATTATGACAAATTATGACAAATTGAAATGTCATTCCCATGAAATTAGGAGAAAAATAGGAGAGAATTGAAATTAGATGAATTAGAAATTAGGAAATTAGAAAATGAGGAAATTAGAAATTTGGAATTAGAAATTGATGAAAATTAGGAAATTGGGAGAAATTAGGAGAAATTAGGTAAATTAATTAATAATTTGTCATTTATTAATTAATTCACAAAAAGAGGAATAATTAGCCAATTAAATGAACATTTAATTGTGACACGAAGACTTAGGATAAATAAATAATTTATTAATCCTAGAGGGAGAAATGACAAACAAGGTTAAATGATTAAATCATGAAACCCTAGAAGATGAATTAGCAATGCAAGGATGACAATTAGGTCATGATTGAAGATAATTGATGTTGATTTGATTTGATCATGATTCTGACTTGATAAATGACCAATGCTGATGAACGATTGAGATTGGTTGACAAACTGACCAAGATTGATAAAGAGACCAAATTGATAGGTGCCAATTGACGAGGAACAATGACTAATTGATCCAAATTGACACAATTGAGAAGACAACGACGATCGATGACAAATCGATCACAAATTTGACAAGAGGACAAGGATTGATGACAAAATAGATTGCAAAATGACAAGATTGAAAATGACCATGATCAATGACAAAATCGATCGCAAGATGACAAGATTAATGACAATTTGATCAGGGGACAAGGATCAATGATGAATCGATCACAAGATGACAAGATTGATAAGAGGACAAGAACCCTAATTAGGATTGATGATGTCCAAAATGATGACAAATAAGCACGCACATTGATGCGACAAAATAAGATTGACCAAAATCAAGACTGAAGATTGTTGTCGACAAGACCAAATTCGAAAGCGAGACGAATGAAGAATGTAGAAGAAGGACTCGATGCTCACAAATGATAAAGACCAAGTGCGAATCATAGGAGAAATGTTAATATGATGCAAAAACCTAAAATGAGGCAATGCACAAATGTTAAAGTATGACTCAGCAAGCATTGACCATTTTTAGACGTCTACAAAATCCACTTCTAAAGGAGATGACTTCCCCTCCATAAGAGTCAAAGGGAGAAGGAACAAGGGTAAAGCAACACAATCTCGCAACCATAGGGCACTAACACAACTAAGAATGGCCCAAAAAATTTAAAAAAACCCTAAGCCAAAATTGATGAGAAAAAACAATCAGATCATTCTCTTGACAACTTGTAACAAAATCCCAACCAAAACAAAACGAGGGGGAAGAAAAAGCCCACAAATTAAACCCCAAAACTAAGGAGAAAATAGTGTTGGAATCCAAGAACACTGAGAAGGGGGGGGGGTGAATCAGTGTTATACCAATATAATTAATTTTAACCTTATTAAAGTATGGATACACCAACCGGTATACCGATACATATAGAATTGAAAGACGTAAAGAAACCAATAAGCCAATCACATAAATGAATACCATAACACACACAATTATACATGGAAAACCTAAAAGAGGAAAAATCACGGTGGGATTTGTGACCCACAAAGTCAATCCACTAACCATATGAAGAGATATTACAAAATATAGGGGCTTGCACTTGTAGGAAGGCTTACATCCTAGAGCACACTGCTCAATCACAAAAGGAGCCTCGCTGACTACATATAAATCTAGGCTAAAATCCAAAGAAATGAATGAAGTGCTAAGATAACATCTTCAATGCCTTAATACAGTTTCGGTTAAGCTCTATCTATTCCGGTCTGAAACCCTAAACCCTTTACCTGAATAACCCTTTACAAAAATATCCTTTCATACATAATCTCTCTCATATATTTCAAATTTGTTATCCATCCATATTCGCATCCTTATCATCATTATCTCTTTCAAAATGATCTAATCCAACTGACCTATATACCCTATACAATTTATCATGCCTTATGTCAGCTTACAAAGATAATTACAATGTCAATATACATGTCAGCTAGATAACATAAATACATGAATATCAAGAACAATTATCGATGCCAGATCCAAAAGATGTCAGCCTCCAATACTGATAACCTTATTCTAAACCATGTCAGTCTGCGTTGTCAATAACCAAATAAATCCTTCCATCCTGCAGGTGTTGGTGTCGGTGTCGGTGTCAGTGTCAGTGAAGTGTCTATGAAGTGCCAGTCAGTACACAATTGAACCAAAACATGAAGTCAGAACAAGATACCATGTTGCCATCAATGACAACATAGTGAAACCAACCAATTGAGTGTCGATTGCCAATAATCTCCCCCTTTGGAATTGATGGCAACACTCATGTGAAAAATGATTATGGTTTCATCTGTCGGTTTCATCCTGAGCATGCTCCCCCTAAGCTGAATATCCATCAATACAAAATACTCCATACTTCCCTAGTTTTCCATCTATATACTCCCCCTAATGTATACAACTCCCTCTTTTTCTTTTTCACATCAATATCTCTCCCCCTTTGACATCAATACCGTCAAAAATTCCAAAAAGAATACCAAAAATCCAAAACTGGGATGAAGAATGAAAGATATTGTACAATGAATATCCCAAAAATACCTTACCAGATCTTAATATATTTGAAAATATCTTGATATGCCTTCTCCAATATCTCAAGATAACTATCCCAACTAGATTTGAAAGTGTCAAAATAGATACAAGTCCATTTATCATATGCGCAAATGACTCTTTCTCATTTAACTCTGTCAGTATGGGCTTACCAACCAGATCTATACACTCCTTATGTACACTAAGTGAATCCAATCGGGGACTCACCAAACCTCTAAGACTTCTGGCTTTTTTTATGATTTTGTCTTTTTCTTTCTCAAGAACAGAAATTTGGGCTTCCAAAATGAAAATCTGACCATCAATGGATGTAGTCAATAAATTCAATCCATCAAAAGAATTGGCTACACTTACAATTTTCTCCTGAGATTCCTTAATCTTCTTATCCAAATTAAATGTAAGAACATTTGTGTTACAACATACTCTGTAAATATTTGTACACTACTTTAAATATTTGTCTATCAATTTTAACTTTTCATTAATCTTCTTCCTCTTAGACTCAATCACTTGATCAAATGTAGCTCTTTTTGCCTATGTGAACCTCTCTAGTGTTTGTCGATTTGATATCTATTGCAAGGATTGAAAATCCTTTGAAATGTGCTTTATAATTGTCTTAAGATTGTCAAATGGGCTCGCTTCTCTGTCAATCTTGCACTCTAGGACTAGTTCAATAATCCATTTATCCATAGATCCCTCCTTCATCATTTTCTGTGCAACCATTATCATTAGTTCAATATGACTCATCTCGGATATGCTTTTCTTTTCAACCTGTGAGGTGTCAATTGACAACAATGATGGACTCACTATCGGTTCCCCGTCGGATTCCTCTTTCTTCTCCTCTAATTATTTTTCCTTTATAGCTTCCTCACTTGCACCAGTGGCTTCGCCACTTGATGCAGTCTTAGTAACTGTCAGTTCCTCCCTAGGAACTATAACCTCATCCTGTACATTTGTATCTAGAGGACTATTGTCCTCAACATTAGTATCTTGTACATCATTAGCCTTTACACTCTCCGTATTTGTCGATATCTCAATATTTGTCTATACATTTGTATTTACCAAGGGCTTAATTTCCACTATCTTAATGTTTTTCAAAATTGAGGGTGAAGTACCCAAAATACCCTTTCATTTTCCTTCAACTGGGATGTTTGCAGTATTTTTTTTTAATTCCAATGAAGTATAAAAACCATGGTTCTCTTAAAATAACTTAACCCATGCCTTGTTGGTCTCCTTGATTATCTCATTTACTCTTCCTAACATAAGACTAATTATTCTATGTTTGTTGTTAAAGATTTTCCTATCTGCAACCTCAAGTGTCCTATCCATCTCCACTGGAGCAATAGAAACACAAACATATAACAACTCTTGAATCTTTATATGCTTGTCCTCTTGCATTGCTAATAGTCTCCTAACATCTAACATGTCATACAATTCTATCAGTATTTGGTTTTCAATTTCTATCAAGGCTTTATTATAAATATCCAAATATAACAATACTACTTCCTCTACCTCTCTGTGTTCATCATCCTCTAAATGTTCATAATAAAGTTGTACATTCTTTAACATGCCTTCCTTAGTAATCTCATTAACTAACTCTGCACAAGTCTTTGGTGGAATGATAGTTACATTACCAGATTCAATTGCCAGATCAATGCCACCCTTTTTCTTCCTTCTTCCAGTACTGGATGGAGTGGAAGGTTTTTCTTTTGGAGCTTTCTTTTGTGTCGGTAACTTGAATGTAACTTTCCTAACCGGTTGCTTTTTAGCCTCTACCTTGCTTTCTTTTGTTTTCTGCCTTATTACCATTATGAAAGCCAAGGGTGTGTCATCTTTAGATGCATATTGTGCTGCAATAGGCTTAATGAATACTTATGGTTCCTTTCTCTTTCTACCTTTCTCTGAGATAGCATCAATCAATGCTTTGATGTCCTATGAGACTTTTTCAACAAATTTACTTGCCTTTCCTTACTTCTTCTCTATCTTCTTCTAGTTGAACTCAGTTTCAATCTCTTGTGTCTTCTTCTTAGTAGTACCACAGGGTTTCTCAACTTCATCAATAGGTGCATCAATCAACATCTTTGCATAAGCATCTAAAATCTGTGTATCAACTTCATAGCCCATCTCCTCAATCCAGATCTTCTGGGGTTTGACCTCTTTTGTGAGTGTTTCATCTTTCTTCACCATGAAGCATATTGCAATTGAGTATTTCTCAACAATGTTCTTAGGAATCCTTTCTCTAGAATTCATAGCCTTCTGGAATGCCTTAAAATAACCCCATACTTTGTCATCTCTCTAACTACCTAATGTAACAATTGACTATTTTAGTTGCATCCCTACCGGGATATCAAATGCCCATTGTCTCTTCCAAAAAATAGGAGTCTCATTGACGAAAAATAGCATTAAACATATAATTAGGTTACCATATCGAAAAGTCCCTTTCTTTTCTCCTTTAATCTTTTCTAAGTTTATCAACAGTTCATCCAACATCCAACCACATAGATCCGATTTCTTGTTTTCTCTCATCATCTTATAAGTTGTGAAAATGCAGAAGCTAGAAACAGAATTCAGTCAGTTTGATTGAGTTACCTTGTAACCGATGACCATACTACCAAATCTGATGTCTGTGTCGATGATAGTACTGATTCTCATAGATCTCCTATCTAAATTTGTGTCGATAATATTGTTGACATGATCATTAGAAACCTTCTTATCCAGACGTTGCCTAGCCTGTGGTAAACTGGTGATTTCCCTAATGGCCTCCTTTGTAATCTTATATGGTCTATCTAACCAGATAAAATCTTCATGAACTCTATTCAAAACAAACCTAACGATTTTATCTTTGAATTTTAGAATGTTCAGAATATCTGTAAACCCTAAATCCTCAATGTGCTTGTATTTAGTTTTAACCTTTCCATAATCTCCCATTACCTCATTCATGTACATGCTCTTGATATCAGTCATTCCCAAATCCTCAATATGATAATAGATGTAAGCTCTTACATCTTTGACATACAGGAAAAAGCACCAACCGAATCATCCAGGGTAGCCACATGCGGATATTGCTTGAAAGTTGGCCTAGGAGGATCCTTGACCTAAACTACAGTCGGATTTGCAACAAAGATAGGTACAAATGATGATCCTGCTTCCATGATTGAAGATAAATACATGTGAATCATTGTCAGTGAAAAACCCTAAAGACTTTTTCCAATCACTAGTGAAATCTCTCAAGAAGATATCTGATCGCACTAAATCACTCTCAATCGATCTGAATCACTCTGAATGAAAGGTGATAAAAAATGAAGTAGATTAAACCTTTATCCTTCAAGAAAAAACCCTAATCTTTCATTGACATCAATGACTTCCAATGAAAGGTACCGGATATCGAACAAACATTTCCATGCTGAATAAGCATCTCCAATGTATCGAACATCTTCCAGAACCTCTTCTCGGAGCATATGCAACATCTTCATGAATTTTGCCTTCCCCTAAGGCATCTACCTTAGTTACTAGATGAGCTTTCTGTTGGTGCAGGAGCAACCTCCTCTACCAAATAAGTAACCAGTGCATTCCCATCTGTTGATTGATCTTCAATCTTCCTGACCCATCTCTAGGTATGATCTTGTTGGATTTCATTAACCTTTTCTTTCCCTTTCTCATTTAATCCTCCATTACCAACTAGTGGATTTATGCTTCTACAGAACTTAGCAACATGTCCAACCTCATTACATGCATAACATGTAACATTGTTCTTTTGAATTTCTTTGCTAAAACTAGTATAATTACTTGACCTGCACTGATTAGCCATATGTCCAAATTTTCCACATGCATAACATTTTACATTCATTTTGCAATCTTATGTTTTATGACCATTCTTATTTCATTTAGAACATTGACCGGGAGTAGAATTATTATTTTGATTTTCTCTTTTTCTATATTGCCTAGCCATGTGACCAAATTTATTGCAAACAAAGCATCTACCATTAAATTTATAAGCATTAAACTACCTTACTGGTGCCTTATGGTTTTGATCTTTAGTAGCAGTACTGGAACATTGTCCTTGTTCAAATCCAAGTCCACTGGAATCTCCATTCTGCCTTTGTCTCTTCAACAACTCATCTAGTTGTGTTGAACTAATCTTGAATTTTTCTTTATACTCACTTGCAATAGTTAGATCATCTCTTAGAATTATCATTTGCCTCTCAAGCTCTTATTCATTACTTTGGGATTGTACTAAATCAATTCTCAACATATCATTCTCATGAACCAACCTACCACATTCTTCAAATTTGTTCTTCAGAGGTACAACAAGATTTTCTTCCTTTTTCTATCGGTTTTCCAATCTCCTTAGACATTCTCATAGTTATAGCTTGCATTTCATTTCTCATAACGATGTTCTCCTAACTCTACTTCTAACACTATTCCTTAAGTTCATCTTTCTCTTCATCATCTTGATTTTGCAAAAGTTCCTTCCTCCTAGCTTGAACAGATGACAGCCTCTCCTATAGGACAAGAATGAATTCCTAAGAAGAATTCAATTCATTTGTAACTTCAAGTTCTTTATCCTTTCAGCATCATAATCTTCTAGTGCCATCTCAAGTTGCTTTTCCAAACCCATATCCATAGATTATGGATTCAAGATCTTCCTCAAGCTATTAAACTTCCTCTGAGGCACAAGGCTCTGATACCAATTGTTGGAATCCAAGAACACTGAGAAGGTCGGGGGGGGTGAATTAGTGTTCTACTAGTATAATCAATTTTAACCTTATTAAAGCATTCATACACCAACCAGTATACCGATACATATAGAATTGAAAGAAGTAAAGCAACCAATAAGCCAATCACATAAATGAATACCATAACACACATAATTATATGTGGAAAACCTCAAAGAGGAAAAACCACGATGGGATTTGTGACCCACAATATCAATCCACTGGCCATATGAAGAGATATTACAAAATATAGGGGCTTGCACTTGCAGGAAGGCTTATAGCCTAAAGCACACTACTCAATCACAAAAGGATCCTCACTAACTACATATAAATCTAGACTACAATCTAGAGAAATGAATGAACTACTAAGATAGCATCTTTAATGCCTAAATACATTTCTAGTTAAGCTCTGTCTATTCCATTCTGAAACCCTAAACCCTTTACCGGAATAACCCTTCACAAAAATATCCTTTCCTACATAATCTCTCTCATATATTTCACATCTTTTATCCATCCATATTCGCATCATTATCATCATTATCTTTTTCAAAATGATCTAATCCAAATGACCTATATACCCTATACAATTTATCATGCCTTATGTCAACTTACAAAGATAATTACAATGTCAATATACATGTCGGCTAGATAACATAAATACAGGACTATCAAAAACAATTGTCGATGCCAAATCCAAAAGATGTCGACCTCCAATACCGATAACCTTATTCTAAACCATGTCGGTCTGCATTGTCGGTAACCAAAGAAATCCTTCCATCCTGTTGATGCCAGTGTCTGTGAAGTGTTTGTGAAGTGCCTATCAGTACACAACTGAACCAAAACATGAAGCCGGAACAAGATACCATGTTGCCATCAATGACAACATAGTGAAACTAACCAATTGAGTGTAAATTTCCAACAAATAGAAACATGCCACATAGAAGAGAAAAAGGGGAGCAATGGACCCTACAAAAGACCCGAACCAAAAGGGAGCAACCCACAAAAAATCCACCAGAATCAACCAAATGTCAAAACAAATAACTACTATCGACCCAAAGGAGAGCAACATAAAATGTACAAGGCCAAACACGCTAGAGATAGACCCCAAGGCACTAGAAAAAAGACTCTGACACACAAGTTGCAAAATATCTTCTCAAGAAGAGCCAAAAAATAACACCACCACCTGAAACCAAGGGCAAACACACCTGCATGCAGAAAATAGAGTCTGCCAAAAGAACCCTCAACACCTCTAAAAGGGACAAAGCCCTCTTTGACCTATAAACATCAGCTTCATTGTTTGCATCACCATCCTTACCTTCTACTACACCTCCTGCGCCACCAAATCTATAAACCCTAGTTCTTGCACAAACATCACTTGAAAATAAAGGCAACCACATCTGCACATAGAAAAATAGGTCATAAAAATAACTCTAAACACCTCCAACAAGGGAAAATCCCTCCCCAGCCTATCTACATCATCCTCATCGACAGTCTCACCATCCTTCCCTTCTGCTACACCTCTATCACCACAAGTGTTGGAAACTCTAGCTCTTGTGCAAATGCACTTGCTCCCGCTCATCCCACTCCTCTCTTGCTCTAGTTTTTGAATAGTTGAAAGTATAATTGATGCCAAGTTAAATATTTTTTTGATCGATAATTGGTATTTCATATATTAAAAAAAAGGTAAAGATTATATCCATAATTTTAATAGTTTTTCTTCAAAATGAACATAAAACTAGTCATTCCAAATTTTGTCATCATATCCTAGCTATCTACTAACAACATCTATCTATATTATGCTATACAATCATAACCAAAATAAGGGCCTTAGCCCGCTATCTAACTTACCTATGCTACCGCATTCTCTTTTCCTTCCATTTCTTTAGTTAGATTTTCATTTGGACTCACAATCACTGGTTCACAATGGCTCCCTGATGACTCCCCTCACAGCTGAGTGCAGATGTGTTTCATCCTCTTTGGCTTAGCTAGTAACCCATGTTTGCACTTTGAATGGAACTCCTACTTCTTCAATGCTTGATACTCATTTTAGGGACCCCATTTCTCCTGCTCCAATCTAACCTCTCTCATCTCCACTTCATCAATGGAAAATTTCACCCCCTGCATCCCAAAATGGGTCGATATTCTTCTCACCTTCTTATTACAATTTGTACTCCAAATTAGGAATGGTCATAGGGGAGGGTTATATTCACTTAAATGCAAAATAACTCCTCTTAGACACACCAAAACCTTCATATCCTGAGCCATCTCCATCAAGCTATCTGAGCCTTGCAACCATTCCTTCCTTACACACCTTGTCATGATTCTCCATACATTGTCCTTTGGCTCTAATTCAAAGCACCATGCCATGAACATAGATACAATGTTTGCATTTGTTTGGTACTTGAACTCTGCATTAAGAAACTCATCTCCAAGCACTATCTTCACCTGTGTAATGAATGTCTTGTCTTCAAACTCGTCTTCCTCTGCTGCTCACCAATCTTCTCAGACACACCAACTTTGGAGATGGATGGGAATAATGTCATTTGTTATCCTTTTGGCCTTTAAAGTTGCTCCCCACTTGTCCTTTCCAATTAATTTTGGCAACTTTATTGGCCAAAATCGATCTCGACCATACAACAATATTGGGCTTCGAACCTCCCATGGGTGAGTTGGCTTGGATTTATTACCTAGATTTCATGCGTCTAAGTGGAATCGTGTTTTATCATGCCACTTGTATATGGTGAAAATGAATAACAATAATAATGATATTGAAAGGCTAAATGAATTCAACCATAAAACCCTAGCCTAACAACAACAAAGATCCACCATAACATATGAAGATTACCTAAGACAATGCAAATCAAATGAAATCACAAAGATTATACCATCACATGTCCAATAGGGTTTGGATCTCCATTCTTCCTATCTCCATTGATCTTGCTTGATATATTTGCTCTCAAATTTTATGTGCACAAGAGCTCAACAAAGAACGGAATGTGGTTGCAAGTAGGATCGCCTATGTTCAAAAGCGTAGTGTAGTCAAGTAGTCAACAGGGGGTTTTGATAATGAAGGAAGCATCTCCTTATATAGAAGACACTATATGAAATGGAGGGATAAGATTAAGAGGTGTAAAAGGAGGTCGGCTATGATTAGAAGGTAGGTAAAAGAAATAATAAAATAATGAAAGGGGTAGGTAGTGTATGAATTAAGAGATGAATGAAGTGTGTCATGGATAGAAAAGGTTAATGAATTAATTAAATAAATAAAGATTTATTTAATTAATAGAAGAAGTGGGATAATTAAATAAATAAGATATTTATTTAATTTAGAAAAAGGAAAATATAAATAAATAAATGTCTTTATCTAAATGAGAAATAAGGCTAGAAGAGGATAAATGAATTAATTAAATAAATAAGGATTTATTTAATTAATAGATGAATTAGGATAAAGTAATTAAATAAATAAAGATATTTATTTAATTAGATTGGACAATTTTAGGTGTCTACATTTTGCCCCTCTTTGAGACAATGTAGCTTGTCGCGTTGTTTCAAAGAAGATAATATGAACTGATACAAAGTTGCCCCAAGATGGGAATGATATGCCCCCTCGAAAGATTGGATGAAAAAATGTTTGAAAAGATTACAGACAATCTCTCGATAAGAAAGACAGGATAGAATGGACTGACCGGATAAAGTGATAGAGTCACGGGATAATGAAGACTGACTCAGGAAACGAGGGCTAGGGCAATCTATAAGATAGACCATGAGGGAAATACATCCTCATTGTCATCTACACCTCCAAGAGATTAGAGTGCAGAGAGAGAAAAGAGCAGCAGCAGTCAGCAGCGATGGCTTTGGTTCACAGATTCGATCGCATTCGTTGATTCCAGAGGCCAGCAGAGGCAAGAGAGCCAGTAAGTACCACCAAACCTCCTTGTACTTTGATGCATTTATTGTTGTCATTAATGCATGTTAGGTAATGTAATAAATGCACGTCTATGTCAGGAAAATGCGTTTGTGTCCAAAAATGTGAATTTGTGTCTTCTAGGTCAAATCAGCAGTTCTATGATGAACATACGCTGTCGATTCAATAAGTTGCTGAGAGGATACACTCAAGCAGGTCCTCTAGGGAAAACTAGGATAGCGAATAGGGCTAGGATTGGCAATTCTATGATAGAACATATGTTGCCAATTAGGAAACTACTCAAGAGGATTCACTCAATCATAGGCCCTAGGATAAGATAGATCAAGGCACTTTGTGATGAACAGTGAGTACCAAGATATAGTACTTTGTGATGAACAGGGAGTACTAAAATATGAGTAGCACTTTGTGATGAACAGTGAGTGCAAATGTGAGCAGCACTTTGTGATGAACAGTGAGTGCAAAACACGTAGTACTTTGTGATGAACAGGGAGTACCACTAGGATAGAAGCAACACTTTGTGATGAACAGTGAGTGTCACTAGGACTGAGATGATTGATTTGTGTGACTGCAAGAGTATTTGCCTATGATGGAGTCACGGGAGAGATTCCCATCGACTCAGAGGTTGTGACCTGAGTTGACAACCAAGGACCGAGCTGCAATTGAGGCTATGGGATTGAGACATATTTTGTATGTGCCTAAGTTTCGGGTGAACATGGGATTGTTGACTGCACTGGCGGAGAGGTGGCACTCTAAAACTTGCACTTTTCATTTGTCGATGGGGGAGATGACAGTCACCCTGGAGGATGTATACAGGATTCTGCAAATACCGATTGATGGGGAGTTGATTCTGTATGATCAAGACGGAGACAAGGATGCCCTTAGACGAGTGTTCTAGGATTCGGGACTAGAGATGAGGGTGGGACATGTGGCATCGGATACCATGACATGGACAGGATTAGCACTACCAACAATGTTGGCAGGAGTTATCAGTGGGTTCCTTTGTCCAGATAGGGTGACATGAGGGGTGGTTGTAGAGGACACAGGGGCCAGGAGAGATGATCTTGGGGTGGATCCTTCTAGGGCTCAGACTCTGTCGAGGCCAGCCGGCTCTGAGGGAGGGAGTTCATCGTAGCCGTAGAGGGCTCCCTATGTATCAATTTTGTACCATTTTTGTATGATGATGTAGACACCTTCAGGTGATTGTAGCCATATGATTTTGACATCATTGTATCATGACACTTATGATTATATATATGAGATGATTCATCTTTGTGGCAGCTATATGCATGTGTACCTATGTGATGTATGTTTCTATGATGTATGTTTTATGTGATGGTTATGATATGGATGCAAATATGTACATGAAGAAATGAAATATATTTTTTTGTTCTTTTACGTTTTATATGTGTATGCATGATGCAAATGTGAATGTATGTAATACAGATGAATATGATAATGCAAATGTAAATTATGCTAATAGGTGTTGTGTGCAGGATGTGATGTAGTTGTGATATCTATATGTATGTATAAAATGCTTATATGTGGTAATGCAGGTGCAACTACATGAAATGCAAATGTTTTTGGTGTGTCATTATACTCAGTCATGTGATAGCAGGCTACGCGGACTCGAGAAGGATGATGGAAGTCAATCAAGAAAGGGGGATGAAAGATAGAAGATATGAAAGTGAAAGAGCTTCTTGTGCTTTATCATCATTGAGCTTTATTATGGCAAAATAGCTTATGACAATCAAGGCATATGTTTGACCTAGAAAGTCATTGTACCCGTTTGCATGGAGATAAGACAGTTGCAAACAAGGAATGCCCTAGTTCACACTAGACTCTTAGTGTCCTCATATCCATGGACAAGTCATAGCATTACTAAAAGACAATCCACAAACAACAAATACAAATAGGTGACGATACCCCATCCTCGCCTTTCTAGTAAAAGACATCCTGGAGATAGAATCTCTAGTCAGAGACATCCTGGAAAAGCTAAAAGACATGTCACCAAAAGATAAAATCAAAAGAAAACCAAGACTCGACACCAACATCCACTGTAGTCCTCAAATTTAGTGTCTCTTGTCACTTGTATAAGTCTTATTTGATTGTGGCCATAATGTTTACTTTCACAAAAAGGATAGATAGCACTGAACCATATGTTGTCTGAGTCTGTTGAAAGATTTGATTTTGTTGAAGCCCATTGTTGCTACTGTCTCATCTAAAACTGACTGAATCCATGAAACTGATACTTTATTGTGAAGAAGATGGAACTTTATTGTGGATTGGCGATACAGATGCTTCTTTATTGCGAATTGTGCATGGATAGACTAAAGGAAGCTGGAAGAAATTGTACTCCTCGAAACATGTGATGTTCTCAGTTCCACACCCATCACTAGATGTAGGATTTGCCTTAACCACAGATAGGATCTGATTTATTATGGATGGAAAGGGAGGTGAAAAGGGAGGTTTATTATGAATGGCTAACCAATCTTGGGTAGATCAATAACAAGCCATGATGGGAATGGGTAAGTTTATTATGAACGAATAGGTTGTGAGTGTGTGCAAAGTGAAAGGATGAAAGTGAATCTTGAAGGAGGGAGGAGCAATGTCTCTATGCATGGCGTTGGTGACCCATTTTTCACCATGATACTTGCCCAGGGTGCCACCGAAGTGGTTTTCACTGTTGGACGAAATTATTTCTCTTTACTTTTTTCGATTTTTCAATGTTTTTTGTGTCACAAGGCGCCTGTTTGCTAGGTTTTCACCAAGTAACGATTTTTTTTATTTTATAATTTTTTTTTGTATTTTTGAATTTTTGAATTTTTTTTGTATTTTTGAAATTTTTTATTTTTTTGTATTTTTTGAATTAGGATATTCCAAAGAGGTATGTGTAGAACCTGCGAAGGTGCATGTTTTTGATAGGATCCTCCAAAGGTTCACCTTCTGTAGTTGAGAGCTGATATGCCCCAAATCCATATGCTACTGTAATGATGTAAGGACCAAGCCAATTTGGTTCGAACTTGCCCTTCTTCTCTCTGTCTTGCTGATTTTTGGGGTTTTCTCTAAGAACCAAATCACCTACCTCAAATGTGCGAGGCTTGACTTTTTGATGTAGCTGCATTGCTCCTTGACTGAATGATGTGTAGCTTGAGTGTCTGTCTTCCTTGATGAAGGAGCTGTGATAGAATTACTAGTGTGTGGACTACACAGGCCCATATGCGTGTCACCTGAAGAAGTTTGGGCATCCCTGATAACAAAGTCCTTTGAGGAAGCTCCATTAAAGGTCCATGATGTATCACCAGAAGGAAAAGGATGTGTGGAATAAGTAGATGAGTTATGAAGGCTTATGATTGTGAAAAGAAGTGAAACTAGGATAGCATGATGGAGACTTAGGATCAACAAGTGTTCTTTTTTGCTTGAAATTGTAGAACTTTTGCCCCCAGTTATTTTGGTATTAGGGGAGATCAACTCTTGTTCTTTTTGCTTCATAGGATTTTTATCCTTGACTTTGATTTTTGTAGAGTCCAGTAGCTTTTTATTTTGATTTGGACTAAAGGACTTTTCTTTATTATTGACTTTTATATTTTTCTTTTCAAAGCTTGATTCTTGATCCCCAATGACTAAGGGCTTTTCTGATTCTTGTTAATCCAAGTCTGGAAGTGGAGTGGAAATGGAATGAGTGGATGATATGGTAAAGCTATGTGAGTTCTCAAGAGGGCTGGTGATATGCTCAATAGATTCTTTGTTGGAACCACTCTTAGGACTATTGATATCAAGAGTTGCTTGCACCACTAGAGGAGATTTGTATTCAAACTTAGTAGCCACAACACTAGGTGGTTCACACCCAATTCCTTGGCATTGCAAATTGTTTGTAGGTTGTTCTTGTCGATTGAATACCTTAGGAGATAGTGGGAGTTGATCAACATGAAAGATATACTCACCACATCCCATGTCTTTAACCTTGAATTTTTCTTTGAGCTCTATTTGTTTTGATGTAATAGCTTTCAATGATTCTGGATCCACATATGTTGAAGATGGAACAACTTCTCGATTAGCTAGAATTGTTATTTCTGATCTAGATCATAGATTGTTGCAATATATGAATGGATTTGGGTCAACATTAACTGTTATTTCAACTCCATTATGAGGAAACTTAATGCATTGGTGATATGTAGACAAGACTGCCCTCATTTCATGAATCCAAGGACGTCCTAGCAATATGTTGTATGTGAGATCCAGATCAAGTACTTGACAAACCACATCCTTTGTAACTGGCCCAACTCTGAGAGGTAAGGTGACTGTGCCTTTGGATGAATGCTCTTCATCATCATATGCTTTGATAGTAATTTTGTTTGTAGAATTCACAGCTTTGTCAGAATATCCCAATTGTTTAATAGTGCTCAATGTACAAATGTTTAGACCTGCTCCTCCATCTATCAGGACTCGTTTGATTCTATGTTTGTGTATGAAGGCTTCAATGTGTAATGGTGCATTATGTGGCTCACTTACAGAGGCGTCATCGACTTCTGTGAATGTAAGGGAGTGTGGAATGGAAAGGTATCCCACCATGGCTTGAAACTGGTCCACATTCAGATCAGTAGGAATGGCAGTTTCTCTCAAGATTTTGTCAAGAATGGATTTATGTGCGGGGGATATGCGTAGGAGCTCAAGAATGGAGATGAGCGCAGGTGTCTTCCCTAATTGTTCTACAAGGTCATACTCAGGTTTGGTTGATGAGGAAGTGGTGTTCTTGGCTAGAGAACCTTGCAAAGTGATTTTACCTCGATGGGTTGTAACATGACATTCAGAGGTAGGTTCGGAAGAAGATCCAACGCCTTTTAAGACAATCTTGGGTCTCTGGGTAGATTTCTCAGGGTTTTTGTCCTTGATGATAATGGTAGAGACGTAATTGTCCATCAAGATGTGATTGATGGTTGAATCATAGTTATAAGATGCTCTAGTATAGTTGGTCTGGTCATTTGTGGCTGCAACTTTTCCCTTGTCATGTTTTGGGAATGGTTCCTTAAACATCTCATGTTCTTGATTGGATGAGTGCCCTTCAATCTCAATGTCACCTCTATCAATGAGATCTTGTATGATGTTCTTTAGTCGATGACAATTTCCTGTCTTATGACCCCTACTCTTATGAAATTCACAATATTCATCATCATTCCACCAATTTGGTTTAACCTTTGGTTCATATGGAGGAAAATCTAGAACTGTGATTACTTTGTTTGCCGCTAGCTTTTTGAAAACTGGCTCAAGTGGTTCTCCCAATGGAGTGTACTTCCTTCATGATTTAGAAGTTGTTTGAGTATTCACTTGATTGTTTGTAGAACTTGATCCAGAAAAAATGATTTTTGGCCGCACTGTATTAGCATCAACAACACCATCATTGATTGTGCTCTTGTTTTTATTCCAAAATTTTGGCTTATCTTTTCCTTTAAAGTCATCTTTGTTTTTCTTGAATATCTTAATGACTCCTTGTTCAATTAGGACCTTCTCTGTCGCTAAGCCTTTCTCAATGACATCCTTAAAGGTGGACAAACAAGCTTTCCTTAAGTCATAACCAATCTCTTTGTTAACATTTTGGGTGAACATTTCTACCATTTGTTTTTGTGGAATTTCACAAGAGCATCTGCTGGCTAGATTCCTCCATCTTTGTAAAAATGATGCAAAAGACTCTCCCTCTTTTTGCTTGGTGTTGCACAAAGTAGTGACTGATATGTCTGTCTCTATATTTTAGGAGAAATGTTGAATAAATGCCTCTGCTAAGTCACCCCATGACTTAATTCTAGGTGGAAGTTGGGAGAACCATTCCATAGCTTGATCGCCTAGGCTCTATGGGAATAATCTCATCAAATATGTCTCTTCTGCTGCTATCTCAATGCAAGCTATGAAAAACTATCTTATGTGTGCCTTAGGATCCCCTTTTCCTCTATACTTATCAAATTTAGGCGTCACAAAGTGTGTAGGAAAAGGAGGCATTGGAATGCTCTTGTCAAATGGATAAGGACATATGTCTCTCATTGTGTATGTTGGCTTCGGTGTATTTATGTCTTCCATTTTCTTTTGTAAGTCCCTGATTTGTTGCTCCAAATTGCTCTTAGGTGGAGATCGACTTCTTGGACCATACCCCATGCTTGAGGCACCAATTGGAGGAGAAGCATGTTGCATATATGGATGATATTGATCATACACATGTTCATATGGAGGAGGTCTATAGTGATGCTGCATATATGGACCACTTGGTATAGATTCATGTTGAGGAACGAAATATCTATTTTGTCCATGTATACCATACTCTATAGGCATGTCATGTTCTAATGTGTTGCCCCCAAATTTGACACGGGGTTTCCTTGTGTCCAAATTTTGAGCATGCCTTTGAATATCTAATTGCTTTGGTGGTTGATCCTTAGCATTGATATGTGATTGAGCATATTTCTCTACATAAGACTTCCATAATGGTCTGCGAAGGTGAGTATCATATGCTTGACCATGTGTATGTGGGACCTCTAGTTTTTGAAACAAAGATGATGGTGATTCAGGCACAAGATGTGGTCTTCTATTGCCTCCACTATTAGGCCTCCTTTGATCCATGTTGGAGTGAGGTTGTTGCAAAGGTCGATTTTCCATTATTTGAGACATGTCATAATCATGAGGTATCTTGGCTCCACTTTGTGCCATCATTTGTAAGAAGTATTGTCTATCCCTCCTCATTATTTCCTCAACCAATCGATTGAAATGGGGATCCATAATGGATTCTTCCACATCTGCTGAATGTACTGAAAAGTTGTCCATATCATCATTGTGTGTTCATTGTTGTTTGTAGTGTCCATGTTCTCAACATTTGGAATGTTTCTATAGGCATCCATGTCAAGTAATGTAGTATGATTAGAATTGAAAAAGATATCATTGTCATACTCATAAGAACTCATGTTTGTGGACTCTTGAGCCTCTTTAGTTTCTCTCCTAGATTTTTGAAGACGGGTTTCAACCATGAACTAGGTATTGACCAAGATGTATGAGACTAGATGAAAATGGAAAGAGTATGGAAGACTAAGAGTTGGATGGAATGTAAATGAATCTTAGGTGTACTTGCAATGTCCAAAGTGTAAGACCAAGTATGTATGTAGTAGAGTAGGTGTGGCTTCCAAAGAGAGGATAGTTTCTCTTGATGAGGTAAGTTGACCTTGACTCTAAGTAAGACCAAATGAGACCCAAAGGTGATAGACCTTGATGAGGGACCACTTAGCAAAATGTTGTTGTATGTAGTATGTTAACAAAGTATGATGAGGACAAGCAAGTGACCTTTTGACTCAAGTTTAAACAAATGTAAATTTAATGCAAGATGTAAAGCAATGATGGACTTTGTGAGACCCAAAGACAAGTTGAATGCTAGATGAAAACCTGGAGAAACAACCTAGGAAGCTCAAGAATTCCGAAACTGATTGCTCTTGTTTGTTGGACTGTAAAATTTTTCCAATTTGTGAAGTTGTTGGTTGTGACCAAATCTGAATGTTTGACTATTTTTTGTGACAAGAGGACACAATGTTGATGAGGACTCAATGTTTGCAAGTGTTTAGACTCAAATGACTCAAAGAAAAGTGTGTTGTTTGATGTAAAAATGTTTTGCATACACTTGAAGACACAAAAGACACAATGTTTTGTTGTTTGGTCTTGAATGTTTGAATGTTTAAAATAAGTCGAGCACAATTCTTATGGCTAGCCAAGACAATAGTTGTTGATCCCACATGGGGTTTTACCCCCGAGGCTACACTATTCAGAGCGGATACTTAGATGCTTGACCTTACTGGCTCCACCCTCGGTACTCACTTCTCGGGTCAGCCAAGCATCAATCCCCATGAAAACTCCCCATGGTGAACTTTGTATCTCTACTAAGAACCGTATGTGTGTGGGCCGCTACCAGAGGTCCGACCTCCTGCCCCAACAACTAGAAGGATTTTGGCTTCTAAAACAAAAAGGTGCTAGTAAGGGCATCCACTCGTGTGGCCATACATGCGCCACTTTCAGCTCTATAAATACAGAAGGCTCCCAGCTGGTAGGGGTTACGCCCTACAACTGATCAAATAAATTTGATCAAACGGGTTTATGGGGAGACATAGTGTCGGTATGAACTAATCAGCACACGTTATCCATAGTTTTCACCATGAATATAATTGTTTATATTGGTTCGAAAGAGGTGGATTTTCCTTGCTACCACTTGGGTCATTCTCTTCTCACTAGTAGTCCTAATGACCACACGAGAAGACAGGCCCTCTAAAGATTAAACAAAAAGAGTCTATTGCTCAAGACACAAAAGACAATGATTCAATTTTAGTGCACCAATTGAAGTGTTTTCTAGTCTATGAAAACAAGGCACACAATAAAAATCCAAAAACCCTTGCCAAGGACCTATAACAAAGATTTATTAGTGTAAAGCGGAAAATCGAACCCTAGGTGTTCCCCCCACTCCAAGGAGAGAGAAAGGAGGTCACTAGGATTGACGGTTTTCACTTAGGAGAGACTTTACATTCAAAAAAGGGGTTGAAACTCACAAGATCCAAATCCCACACAATGCAAGATTGAATTCTAAATGAGTTTCAAGGGTTGAGATAGCAAGGATACCCTCTTTTGTAAAGAATGTAGATAGAAGGATTGAACTAGGAGTGTATGTAAAAGTAGAAAAGATTCGCTTGTAGATGGAGATAGAGACACGGGATGAAGCTACGGACCTGAAATTAGCAGTAAAATGTTGAGATGATGCTGTCCTACAAGTTTGAGCAAAATTTGACAGGACGATGGCGCCCGAAGTGCACACGGTCCTCCGAAAAATCCGCGAAACGAAGGGGAATTTGTTCATCTCTGCACAAGGATTCCAGATCTTCAATTACAGTCGTGTACCTGCAACCTACACACAAAAAAGAGAGGATGATTGGGGGGTTAGGGATTAGGGGTTTGCCTTCAAGTCAAACCCCAATTTTGGAATTAACCAAGAAATGAGAATGCTGTAAATGTAAATGTTTGTAATGTAATCAAGTACTAATACCTTGTTGTAAGAATGTTTGTATTCTTACATGCGAAGGTGTAATGATGTTGTATGTTGTAGGTGATCTCCTCTTCAATGGTTGAATCCTTGTCTTGAATGCAACACCTAGCCTTCAATGGAGACCTAGAATGCTCAATTGCTTGAAGGAATGCTTGAATGCTTGAATGTTTGAATGTTTGAATGTTTGCCTATCGCTTCCGCCTCTTGCACATATATGTTTTTCCTCCTCTTTCTTGGAGGGGAAATGTAGTTTATATACTTGTCAATTAGGGTTAGGAGACTGATTTTTCTGACCTTAGGCCAACCTAGGAGCATTATTTTCCAAATTGCA
Source organism: Cryptomeria japonica (assembly GCF_030272615.1). NCBI lineage: Eukaryota > Viridiplantae > Streptophyta > Pinopsida > Cupressales > Cupressaceae > Cryptomeria > Cryptomeria japonica. The sequence goes on from NC_081411.1 coordinate 686,106,542, forward strand.
AACTTGAAGACCCGATGCCCAACAAGAGACCAGGCCCAAAATAGGGCCAGGGACCAGGGCACTGGGCGCCATGGTCCTGAGGGACCAGGGCGCTAGGCGCTATGGTCCTGGAGGACCAGGGCACTGGGCGCCATGGTCCTGAGGGACCAGGGCGCTAGGCGCTATGGTCCTGGAGGACCAGGGCACTGGGCGCCATGGTCCCACCTCCCGGGACAGCAGGGTGTAAGGAGGATCAGGCCAAGGTGCAGAAAGATGCAGTTTTTGATGTCGCAAATAGGTTTCGGGGTCTCCATTCAGGTTCAACGTTGCGCCACCATCGTGAAGACCCAAATGCAGTCGAAATTGCAAGTGTCACAATTTTACGACGCTACATTTAGCCCCCACTTTAGCGGGAGTATAAGCGTATGCCCATACTTTCAGTAAAGTACAAGGAAACAACATTAAAAGACTTTCACCACGTCAAGGAGGCAAGATACAGCAAGCCCCCAGTGGACTAAGGATCTTACGAATTCGATTGACAAAGTAAAAGGGAAGATCATGAGGGAGAACCATGACTGTCAGTAGTAAGGTTCCCTCACTATGAGTCATGCAAGAAAAATACCAAAAATTTTCAAGGCAAAGCTAAGTTCGCCAAGAAATTTTCAAGAATCTTGAAGAGATATGAACGGAGTGTATGCCCCCTACGTTAAAGCGATCGCACATGCCTCATCGGGGGTGATTGCTTTAAGGTAGTGATACACATAAGAAATGAGAAGGGAAAGGAGCATGTTATCACAAAGATTTAGCCCCCAAGTGTGAGATAAACCCAAGGATAATAGACACAAAACACAAATCACGAGGTGACTTCACTTTCCTTGGGGTCAGTATGCTATATGATAATTCATGTATATCATATGTATGTATGCATAATTGTTCTTCATTCCCCAATTAAGGAAGGTCACCTAGAAGAAGGGAACACATGTGTCTTTTGAGTCAACATGAGAGAGACCAAAAGAGATCTCAATGCTTTGCATCATCCTCAAGTAGACAACATTAAGGACAAAAAATAGAAGAATGAGAATAACACATAGAAGAAGTAACAAAAGAGATCAAGAGAGGAGGAGAGAGTCTGCTATGCTAATGAACTAGTCTAGCACGTCATCCACCCCTCAATCTTGCTAATCAATATTTCAGGAAGGCAGGAAACATGCTAGAGGAGGAACATCCAACACAACAGATGGAGCTATCACAAGATCCAAACAAGGGCTATGTTCATGTTCCAAGCAACGTTGTTCTTGTCTAGGAGCTAGGATAAGTGCTTTAGAAAATTTGTTAGATAAATGGTTATTAATATCAACATATTCATATTCACTATCAAAAGAAAGAGGAGTAACATTTTCATCATGAATAACATTTTCATCTATATCATCATCAAGATTTATAAAAATAGGATCTTTAACTCACACAGGATCAAAACCATCATGCATCTTATGCTTAGGAGATTTTGGCTCAATTTTCGGCTGAGGAGAAAATGGAATAATACTAGCTGAAGGTGTTTTTGGGGATTGCAAAGTTTGAGAAGCAATTGCCTGAGCTCTAAGACGACGCTTTCATTAGCGTTCACGCGCAGAACGATTTCCTCTAGTCTTAGTAGGAAGTTGAGAAGATTGAGGAGGAGGAATGTTCTCATCCTTATCACTTGGGTGTTTAGGTTGTGGTCTCTTAGGTTGGACAATAGGAGAAGAGGAAGGTCTATTCTCTTTATAAGAGGAAGGAGGAGGAACTGCTCCATATAAAGGAGGAATATTTGGTTTAGGAAGGAGACCAAGTCCATCATGATGAGGAGGTATAGGTCTCCTTTTAGAAAGCTTATTAGACATAGGCATAGTCACATCCATAGGAATGGGTTGGGAATCTTCTTGAGGAAAGACATTAGTTTTATCTTTCAAAGGAAGAACTTCCTTCTCAAGAATGATAGGAATATCAAGTTTGGGTGTTCGAGGTTCACTTAGAGATAGGATCATATCTTTTTTCCACTTTTGATAAGATTTGAAAAGATGATCACTTCACGGTGGAAGAGATTGGAATTGTTTAGGCCAAAAATAATCAATAGGAACACTAGAAGTTCTTTCAACTGGTTTAAAGAGACTATGATTGACAGTAACAACTTCACCATTATGGGGAAATTTCAAACACTTGTGAATAGGAGAAGCAATAGCTTTCATGGAAGATAGCCAAGGATAGCCTAGCTTCACACGAAATTGTTCGGATGATGGAATAATTGCAAAGCTCACATCAATGGATTTGTTATGGACCTCAATAAGTAATGTAATAGAACCAATTGCAGGAGAAGAAAATGCATCAAATAATTTCACAACCACATTTGTTTTGTCATAGATCACTTGATTCAATTGCAAAGTAAAAAGAAATTCTTCAGCAATGACATTAACCATGTAAGAAGGATCAATAAGCACTCCACGACAAGGTGTATTCTTGACTTTTGCAACTATATATAAAGGACCATCAGGTGCCCTGATAGTTTCACTAGAATCAAATGTGATGGAAAGTTCTTTAGGGATTTTCTGCTGCTCTACAAAGTTAATCACATTCGGAGTCATAGATACAAGACCATCAGGTGAGAAAGAGGAATCATTAGTCTCAATCACATTAGAGGTATGAGAAGGTAATGGATCAGTAAAAATCTTAAGATTTTGGTTAGGAAGAGCTACAGATGTGTTGCCTTTATCATTCACACCTGAAACAGAGATAGTATTATTATCAATCAAATCTTGAATTTTACCCTTTAAAGCAAAACATTTTTCAGTATCATGCCCAGGTTGATGATGAAATTGACAAAAAGATTTGTTATCAAAATAGGGTGAATTAATCTTTGTAGGATCGATTTGCTTTATAGGAGGGAGAGTAAGCACATTTTGTTCCAATAACTTATTCATAATACTATGCAATGATTCATTCAAAGGAGCAAACTCTCTTTCTTTCTTGAAAAACTTAGAAATAGGAGGCACACCTAATGTTGCATTCACATTGTTGTTGGTGATGTTTTCATTGAACTTAATGAACCCTCTGTTTAGTTTAAACTTCCCAAATGGTTGTTGACTACTATCACCCTTATCACTCGGAGCCATAGGATTTGATTGTTCCATTTGACTCACAGTCAGTTGATAATTGTGAAGAGTTGCACACAACTGTTGGAAAGAAGTAAACTCAAAAAATAGAAGTTTTTCTCTAATATCTTTTTGTAAATTAGAAATAAAGATTCTTTGAATATCATTGTCAGGTACTGGAAAAGAAATTTGAGCACACAAATGCTTATAGCTACCAATGAAATTAGTCACTTTTTCTTTAACACCTTGTTTACAATGCATTAAATCAATCAAAGTAACTTTAGGACTTATATTGTTTTGAAATTGTTGAATAAAAGCATTTGCAAGTTGTTGGAAAGAAGTAATAGAATAGGAAGGCAACAAGCAATACCATTTTAGAGCCTTATCTCTTAATGTTCTAGTAAACAGTTTTGCAAGCAACCTTTGGTCATGAGCAAAATCAGTACATATTGTTTGAAAGGTCTTAACATGTGTTAGAGGATCACCTTTACCATTATAAAGCTCCAACTGTGGGATTTCAACATGCTTAGGGGGGATAGCTTGAACAATGTCAAGAGAAAGTGGGCTCGCAACATCAAATGTGGGCACACTAAACTTAGATTGATTCTTAGAGGCAATTTGTTGCTGTAAAGAAGAGACAGTTTGTGCAAGATTGTTAATGGTCGCTTCAGTCGAAGAGTTCATATTAGACATGTTAGATTGTGATGGAGGTATTATGTTATTGAAAGAAGGTATTGATTGAGAGTAAGGTGGCGGGACACTATGATAGTTAGTCATAGGAGATGATTGGAAAAAAGGAGCACTACAAGGAGGAATGGAATGGTTGAATGAATTGCCCCCTTGCGTCATGTTCATTTGTGGAGATGTAATAGGGACACTCATTGAAGGAATGAATGAAGAAGTCGAATTGAATGAAGGAAGAGGGTTGATTGAAGAGGAAGGATTTCCCCCATGACTGGTGATCATAGGTGGAATGTTTTGTATTGAAGTAGTCATTATGTTTGATGTAAAAGTAGGTATACTAGCAATAGAAGTTGTCAAAGGGATAGAATGATTGACTTGAGTAGGAGGTTGTGTATAACCTAAAGTTTCAGCACAACTCTTCATAGGCATCACATTTGAATCCACGATGTGTGCAATACTACGCAAAATATCAATTCCATTCTTATTACTTTGAACCATACGTTTTAGACCCTCAATTAATGAAAGAGCTTGACTATCGGGGTATTCTTGAGACATCCATTGCTGAAAATCATCGAATTGGTTACACAATTTTGAAAGTTGTTCTACAGAAACCTCATGGAGAGCTTCTTCATCATTAAGAGGATTAGAGGAATTACCCATGTCCTCGTTAAAAAGGCCATTCAAATTAGGTTCCATCTCCTTGGTAATTAAACCTTGGAAAGACTTAATTCTAAGGCTTCGTCTAACGGGAATAGTGTAAGTAGGGCTTATTGTTGTAAAACTCATGCACTAGAGAGAGAGAGAGAAGATTTTGAATTTTGAAAATAAAGTTGGCAAAATTGAACAATGAGATAATGATTATCCAATTTGAACTTTGTGAAAGAAGAGGGAAACACAACTTCCAAGAAAGGTAGGCACAATTGAAAAATTAGGGCCAAAGGGGGTAGCTCTTAATTTTAATTGTTATCTTGAAAATTGAAATCTTGAATTTTGAATTTATTTTCGAATTTAGAGGTAGCAAATTTCAATAAAATCAGCCAATCTCCTAGATTTAAGCAGTTAAATGCAATCATGACAATCTCCCGAAATTTCAGAAAAAATGTCAGGGACCATGGCGAACGGAGTGCACACGGTCCTCGCAACTTTTTTCAAAATTTTCAGGGATGAAAGTTATGATGATTTTAAAGCTAATCTGAAAAAATTGAGTGATTTTACGATCTGTAGATAGGCCAAATTAAAGTTGCAATCTCAAAATTGAATCCTACCAAGATTGTTGAAAAATGCAAATTTTGAATTTTGAAAAAGAGAGGGAAACTGAAATTTTGAATTTTATGATTTTAGAGGGAATACTAAAAGAAATGCAAGCTTTGAAATTTAAAAGTTGACTCAATTTCATGCAAAATTCAATTTTGAAAGCGGAAATCAAAGTTGTTGCAATTAAACACTTAATTTCAAAAGTCACAAATTGCAAAAATTTGAATAAAGCACTGAAACTTTGAATGAATGCCAACACACTTTTCAGATTTAGGACAGTAAGAAACACAATTTTAACACAAAATTTCAATTTCAACAATTTTTGAATGATTAGAAGTCTTAATCCAAGCAATCACTAGACCAACTTTGACTTTAATTTTGAAAGTGTTAGAATTGATGAAATCAGCCAAGATTATGGATTCTAGCAGAAAAACACAGTAAGATCTAGCTCCCGAAATTTCGAAAAAAATGTCGGGGACAATGGCGCTTGGGGTGCACACGGTCCTCGCAACTTTTTTCAAAATTTTCAGGGATGAAAGATATTATGATTTTGTTGCGGAATCCAAAGTTACAACTGATTTGGAGGTGTTATGATCAGTGAAATCATCGGTCAAAGGTTGAATCAAGAGGGTTAAAAATTAGGGTTTTGACACTTAACCACTTAATTTTTCAAAATTAAGGCACAAATATGAATTGATAATTTGCAATAGAAGGGTAGATCTAAAACAAGCATTAACAATTAGACATTTCACAAGCTCAATTACTAAAAAGAAAATTTAGGGTTTTTATGCAATTAACCTCTAAAATTTGCAAAAGATCAAAGATGGAAATGTAATTAAGGAAGCAAATTTGTTTTTTAGATCTAACCATGAATAATCAGAATTAGGATGTTCACGTCGAGTTCACCAAAATGTAAAGCGAAAAATCAAACCCTAGGTGTTCCCCCCACTCCAAGGAGAGAGAAAGGAGGTCACTAGGATTGACGGTTTTCACTTAGGAGAGACTTTACATTCAAAAGAGGGGTTGAAACTCACAAGATCCAATCCCACACAATGCAAGATTGAATTCTAAATGAGTTTCAAGGGTTGAGACAGCAAGGATACCCTCTTTTGTAAAGAATGTAGATAGAAGGATTGAACTAGGAGTGTATGTAAAAGTAGGAAAGATTCGCTTGTAGACGAAGATAGAGACACAGGATGAAGCTACGGACCTGAAATTAGCAATAAAATGTCGAGACGATGTTGTCTTGCAAGTTTGAGCTAAAGTTGACGAGACGATGGCACCTGGAGTGAACACGGTCCTCCGAAAAATCCGCGAAACGAAGGGGGATCTGTTCGTCTCTGCATAAGGATTCTAGATCTTTAATTACAGCCGCGTACCTGTAACCTACACACAGAAAAGAGAGGACGATTGGGGGGTTAGGGATTAGGGGTTTGCCTTCAAGTCAAACCCTGGTTTTGGAATTAACCAAGAAATGAGAATGTTGTAAATGTAAATGTTTGTAATGTAATCAAGTACTGATACCTTGTTGTAAGAATGTTTGTATTCTTACATGCGAAGGTGTAATGATGTTGTATGTTGCAAGTGATCTCCTCTTCAATGGTTGAATCCTTGTCTTGAATGCAGCACCTAGCCTTGAATGGAGACCTAGAATGCTCAATTGCTTGAAGGAATGCTTGAATGTTTGAATGTTTGAATGTTTGCCTATCGCTTCCACCTCTTGCACACATGTGTTTTTTTCCTCCTCTTTTCTGGGAGGGGAAATGTAGTTTATATACTTGTCAATTAGGGTTAGGAGACTGATTTTTCCGACATTAGGCCGACCTAGGAATATTATTTTCCAATTTGCAAACTTGAAGACCCGATGCCCAACAAGAGACCGGGCCCAAAATAGGACCAGGGACCAGGGCGCTGGGCGCCATGGTCCCACCTCTTGGGACAGCAGGGTGCAAGGAGGATCAGGCCAAGGTGCAGAAAGATGCAGTTTTTGATGTTGCAAACAGGTTTTGGGGTCTCCATTCAAGTTCAACGTTGCACCGCCATCGTGAAGACCCAAATGCAATTGAAATTGCAAGTGTCACAATTTTACGATGCTACAATTAGTAGTTTGGATTCTTTGAAATAATCACCCCTTCCTACAAGCACACAAGTTAGGTAAATTTTAGATCCAAAAGACTTTGTGAAATAGGTGCCTTCAACAATGCATTTTGTTGACCAATTCAAAGATCTAATTCATCATAAAAAAAATACCACCTGTAAAATTTCAAGAGATTTCCAGAAATGTAAGAAAATCCAAAAAAATTGCTAATTTGCTCCAAAAATTAATTTTTTATGAAAAATCATAAAAAATTCATATAAAATGTAAATCGATCCAAAAAATCTAAAATTTTTACTACAGAGTCCTGATGGTCTTCCAAACTTGCATAAAAAAAATTCTGCAACAAATCCAAGTAGTTTGTGAGATATGAGTAAAATAATGCAAAACCCTAATTTTCAAAGATCTGATTTTTGAGGAATGATTTTGCATCAAATTTAAAATAAAAAAGAACAAATCCTATGTATAATTTTGAGAGATTTCCAAAAATGTAAGAAAATCCAAAAAATTCGCTAATTTTCTCTCAAAATTAATTTTTTATGAAAAATCATAAAAATTTCATATAAATTGAAAAAGTGATCCAAAAAATCTAAAATTTTTATTGAATCCTTCTAATAATTTTCCTGACCTACACAAAAAATTTTATGTCAAAATTCAAATTAGTTTGTGAGATCTGATCAAAATAAGGAAAAACCCTAATTTTTAAAGATCCGATTTTTAGGGAAATATTTTGCATCAAAATTAAAATCACAAAGAATATATCCTATGTATAATTATGAGAGATTTACAAAAATATAAGAAAATCCAAAAAATTCTCTCATTTTCTCTCAAAATTATTTTTTTATGAAAAATCATAAAAAATTCATATAAAATGAAAATGCGCTCCAAAAATTCTAAATTTTGGATTGAGAGCTCCTGATACTTTCTTCAACCTAAAAAAAATTTGGTGCAAAATTTCAAAGCCATTTGTGAGATCTGATCAAATCTCTCCAAGATCTTGATTTTGTGTCCAAAACCCTAGTTGCACAAGGTTATTCTCCAAATTGTTTTACAAACAGCAATATAGGGTTAGAAAAATCTACAAAAAATACAAATCTAACAAAAATCCATGTCCCACGACGCGTGCCAAAATGTATATGGTGAAAATGGATAACAATAATATTGAAAGACTAAATGAATTCAACCACAAAACCCTAGCCTAACAACAACAAAGATCCACCATAACATATGAAGATTACCTAAGACAATGCAAATCAAATGAAATCACAAAGATTATACCATCACATGTCCAATAGGGTTTGGATCTCCATTCTTCCTATCTCCATTGATCTTGCTTGATATATTTGCTCTTAGATTTTATGTGCACAAGAGCTCAACAAAGAACGAAATGTGGTTGCAAGTAGGATCGCCTATGTTCAAAAGCGTAGTGTAATCAAGTAGTAAGCGGGGGGTTTTGATAATGAAGGAAGCATCTCCTTATATAGAAGACACTATATGAAATGGAGGGATAAGCTTGAGAGGTGTAAAAGGAGGTCGGCTATGATTAGAGGGTAGGTAAAAGAAATAATAAAATAATGAAAGGGGTAGGTAATGTATGAATGACATGTGTCATGGGTAGAAAAGGTTAATGAATTAATTAAATAAATAAAGATTTATTTAATTAATAGAAGAAGTGGGATAATTAAATAAATAAGATATTTATTTAATTTAGAAAAAGGAAAATTTAAATAAATAAATGTATTTATCTAAATGAGAAATAAGGCTAGAAGAGGATAAATGAATTAATTAAATAAATAAGGATTTATTTAATTAATAGATGAATTAGGCTAAAGTAATTAAATAAATAAAGATATTTATTTAATTAGATTGGACAATTTTAGGTGTCTACACCACTTATTTTCCTTCTAGTATTTCATTTGCACATTCCTCCTGCCATCTCCTCCAACCATACCTAGATGATGCAACTGACAAATCTCCCTCAAATCCTCTTAGATCAATTGTTTACTCAAACTATGAGTCTTATTATGACTATTCGGATAACAACTTGGCTTCTAGCCCATAATTAATGATTGTGAAGAGGAAAAAAATCTTGTAGTCAATGCAATTCGACTTCCTGCTCCTTGACAAAATGCCACTTGTATTCTCCTTGTGTGAGGTCAATAGCCATTTTGGATAGGTCGTATACTTCTCGGTTTACTTCCCTTCTAACATGAGATATTTTGAATTTATGAAATTCCTTGAGATGTTTATTGATGACATGTACCATCTTGTCAATCTACCAATGCACTGCACTCCCTTTGGCAATCACCTGAATTATAATTTTCAAGTCTCCTTCTAGATGCAAATTCCTCACCCTCATTCTCTACGCCAATTGAATGGCAAGGAAAGCTATGTTCACTTTTGCAATGTTGTTGGTTTTCATTCCTAAGCCTTGGCAACAAGTTGCCAGTGTGACTCCCAAGTGATCCCTGGCAACGCATCCGACCCTAATTTGTCCTGGGTTGCCTCGTGTAGCTCCATCAAAGTTTATTTTAATCCAATCTATCTCAAGTGGTATCCATTATTTAGAGATCTTTTAGCCAGATTATGATTAACCCTATAAGGCCCATTAATGGGTCTGATACTAAGTTAAATATTTACTACTAGAGGATTGTTAAGGTTTAGGTAGATTGGAGAAATAAATAAATTTAAATAGAATGTAGAATAAAAGAGACAAAAAATAACAAATCACAATAACACACAAATTTAATGTGATTCGCCCATTGTAGGCTATATCCATAGAGAATAAACTATCCACTTTGCTTAATTTATCCAATGAAGAGAAAATTACAATATGATGATATTTCATGTTACATAGCCACTTATTTATGAAGCCCTTTTTGGTGGTTTGCAAAGGTTGGTTTACATACCAAAATAATAACTTACTCCTCTAAGTTAAACAATGGTCAATTTTTTATTTAGGGGTGTTGCCCCTAGCAACCCTCAAACCCCTATCATGGGCTCTACCACAAGGTCCCCATTGAGGGATAGTCCCCCTAGGCCCCACAAGAGGGTATATGCCTCCTTCACTCCCTCGTTTATTGATTTGGTGGAAAAATGTAACAGACAAAGTCACCAAAATTTAAGTCCTCCAATGTGATCAATCACCACATACCAACAATCTCCCACTTAACAAACTGATATTGTAGCAAGATCATTGCACCTATAGCTCCCACTAGATTGATGCACAAGTTTGGAATTGGATTGTTTCTCATTTCCACTATTCTCATGCTTGAAGACCAATAAAAATAAGAAGGAAATCAGTTTATCTTGAGTTACGACCTTTTTTAACATATATGCAGGATTCTAGCTAATGTGTATCTTTTCCAGCTTCAATTGTCTACTTGAGTTGTATATGTTTAGAATTATAATGAAGGGTGGAGTTATTAGCAAGATAAATGAAATATTGACTATCACTATATAACCTACTATTCTCAATTGAACTAGCCTCTATAGCTCATTTCTTCAATAAATCTTTGTGACCAAATCATCTCCTTACTAGCTTCTACAACATCAACATACTCTACTTCTATTGTTGAAACTGCAACAACCTTTTGCAAATGTGAAATCCAACTAACTTCCTATTCCACCGATAATAAACACAACCTTTGTACCACATACTAATGTCATGGTCATCCTTGTGTAACAAGGAGGTGGCCAATATCACAACCTTTGTACTACATATTGATGTTTTGGTCATCCTTGTGCAACAAGAGGCATAAATAATGAGGTACAAATGAAAAAATGTGATATAAGTGTATGAGATAGAGGTTCAAGCAACCAAGTTGGTCAAAGTTAAGGGTCTAAAAAAATTGATGGTTGAAGCAAATTTAGAAGCTACTAAAGTAAATCAAGTAAAATTTGAACCAATTGTTGTCCCATGTTAGTTGAAGTAATGTCCTTGGTATAAGGACATAGTATTTTATTTAGAAAACTTGAGTTGAATGATAAGGAAAAGAGGATGTTAAACCTTTAAACTCAAAGGTATCTATCACTAGAAGGGAACCTATTATAGAGAAACCTATATAATGTGCTCCTAAGATGTCTATAACAAGACAAGTCTATGAGGACTATTGAGGACTATCATCGAGTGTTGTGTGGTAGACACTACATGTCAAAGATCACTATTCATAAAGTATGAGAGTGGGTTATATGTGGTCAACATTATTTAGGAATATGGTCAAGTTTTTTAAAGGATGTGATGCTTGCTAAAAGTTTTTTGAAAAACTAAAATTTTCAATTGTTCTTCTCATCACTACCATTCTAGCAAAGGCTCCATTTTAGCAATGGGATATAGATTTCATATGAAAATAGTTGAAAGGTCGAACGTAGAATAGAAATGGATATTGGTATCCACTAATTACTTTATAAAATGGGTGGAAGTGATTTCCATAAGTAATGTAACCTTAAAGGTGGATGTAATTTCCATAAGGAATGTAACTTCACTAGTGGCAATTGAGCTTCTACTCAATACCTTTATCACTAAGTTTGGCATGCCATCAAGAGTTTTTGTTGATAGTGCAATGTGTTTAAGATCTAATGACTTTGTTGATATGTGTTCATAGTACGTGATCTATTTCACACATTTGTCACCTTATCATCTACAAGAAAATGGACCATTTGAATCAAGCAACAAGTGGATCATGAACATCATTTGAAAAATTTAGATACAAATGACAAAAGATGGGATGATATGTTGAAATTTATTGTTTGAGCAGATAGGGTAGCCTACAAGAAGGCTATTGGAAAGATTCTATTTCAATTAGTATATGGTGATGAAGCCAAATTATCAATTAACATTGAATTACTAGTTTAAGGGTCAAAGGGGACAACAAAAGTCCCATTTCCCAAAAATTACATGAGTTGACAAAATTGGAAGAATATAAGAGGATCGCTCATGAAAGGAATCTATTTAGACAAATAAAGATGAAGTGTCTCTTTGATAATAAGGCTATCATGAGGGATATTCAAATTGAAGATCTTATTCTCATGTGGTATTTCTGATCAAAATGCAAAGGAAAATTTGATCAAAAAAAACAAAAAAAAAAATGCAAAGGAAAACATAGAAGATTTGATTTTGTATGGATTAGGCTATCTTAGATTAATAAAGGATGTGTTCAAGAAAAATTATTATTTAGGAACCTTGATGAAGATTCCATGGAGCTGTTAATTCATTGTCAACACCTCAAACACTATTTTTATTAATAGTAAGGGTATCATGACCCTTGTAACATATTTAGTTTTAGTTGTGATTTTCGTTATGTACATAGCTTTTTATCCATCATGTATTAGTCCTAATCCTTATTCCCTATTTTGATACACTCTCAAAGATTTTGATTCTTGTTGTACCTACATGAGACACACATCTCGTACTAAAGTTGATATTTGTATCCCTATTTTTATGTCTCATTATGTGTTCTCGTGGTCCCATATTCTCACCTTAGTAAAAAAATGTGAACTAAATAATCAAAATTTGACTAAGTGTTTGTATTTTGTTCATAAGGATTTCAATATCCTTCTACCTATAGATGTCTTCCATTATCCTTGATTCACTACTCTTTCCCTTATAGACTTGGTTAAGTGTTATTGTTGTCGACTTTGCAAGCCATCATAATTCCCCTTGCCTCCTTGCCATCTAGGGTCCCTTTATCCTTACTTCCCTTAAAGCTCGAAATCCACTACACAAATTTTCTTAAGTGCTAACCTTTTTGTTCTCTTAGGCCTCCAACATCTCCCTTCCCTTTTACCTTCACTTCCTCCCTTCATCCTTGGCATCTCCAATCCTTAAAGTATGATACAATTTTTTGTTAAGTGTTAGTTTTTTTACCTTTAAAGTTGTTGATGTCCTCCTCACACTCATCCTCCTCTTTTCATGTTTTTGTTTGTCATATTGATCCTCAAAATCTCACCATCACCTTTGTTAATGCTCAATTTCATACCCATTAGAGTTTAATCAATCTTTATATCCTACTACCACCTTGGCATGTGGCATGTGTTTTTCCCTAATCCTGATCTATGACTTATTCCCTCATGTCTTTGGGTATCCCCTGAGTCAGAAACCCAATGTTAAAAACCCAAAAAAATGGCTAAGTAAGAGGGTTGCAAAGTTTCCTGCATAGTAAAATGCATAAATGGGTGTCTTGCTGTCAAATTTGAAGGAAAATGGATAAAAATGGAGAATTTATAATTGGTTAGAGCTTTTGGTGGTTTTGCAAACCTCCATCAACATAGATAGTTGTTCTTGGAATCATCAAAACCATTGATGAGTTCTTGTTCTTTTTCTTATTCCCTACTTGTGTGTTGATGAAGAAGAAGAGTTTCCAAGTGAAGAAGTTGGTACTTTTTCTTGGTTCCAAAATTGTCATTTGCCTTTGATGTGGTTCCCATAACCCTCTTCTCTACCAATTTAGTTTTTGATGAGGTCAAAACTATCAACAAGGAAAAATAAGAAATGACACATGCATTTTTTAGGACAATCTTGTGTTAGGGATTATTAGTTTTCTATGTTTTTAGTTTTGAGAAATTTGGAACAAATAGAGCTTATGATAGTTCTAAGAATCGCATCAGGCCCCAAATAGGTTCTTGAAACTATTGATCAGTTCCCAATTCCCTCTCTATACTTGATCATTGATAAGGTGTTGAAGCTAAGGTGAAATTTAAATGGAAGGCACAAAAGGAGTTCAAAGATTCCCACATTCTTCACATAATTCTTGGAATCATGGGAATCTTTGACAAAGTTCCTAGTTTCCTATTAGTCATTGATTATTGATGAAGTTAAGCTAAAACAAGAAGGAAAAATAAATGAGAAAGAATAAAGTCAAAGGGAAGTGAAATAAAAAAGTGATAAGGACAAGAAATAAGACTCAAGGCATCAAATGAAGCATCAAAGGTTTGGGGTATTCTAGGAACCCCTAAAACTCCCAACTAGTTCTTGATCATGCTCTGAGTCCCGACTTTGTTCTTTAGCAACTATAAACCATTGATAATAATAGATAATTAAAGATATTAGTTTTCCACAATCCATAATAGTTCTTTCTATAGCTTTTGTATTAGATTGTGTGAATTTGTTTGCGTCAAATTCACACAATCTAATCCAGAAGCTATAGAAAGAATCATAGATAATTTTAGAGTACTAATTGAAGGATGGATCACATGATTTTGTATATCAATTAGGTCATTTGGTATGATATAAAGAAAACACAAAGTGTGAGATTTCCAAAAGGAAGTATTGTAGCAAAGGAAGTGTGATCAAGATGAAGTAGTAAAAATAAAAGATGTCAATACTTCCCATGCTTCTAGGAACAAGTATAAATGCCAATTGGTTCCTACTCTCCCCTTGAGCTTTGATGATAATATTTTAAAAGGAAACAAGGGCGGGAAAGAGACACATAGAGTATCAATAGGCTTTAAAAATCCTATCAGTGCATATTTTTTGTCACCAATCCTCCTTGGAACACCTTTAATATGTTGTGACTATTGCAACCACTTTATTTCAAACTAAGAGAAAATATTAATAGGTTTTCAATTCATTTTGGAATTGGGTGAGGGTGAGAACGCAATATTTATTCCTCATTAATTTTTTGTAGGCCATGTTAACCCCTCCTTGACATAATTTCCTTGAGTGATTTATCCTTATTTTTTCACTCAAATGAATGAGTCATCAATGTAGCGACATAGTGCATTTTAGGAGAATGTTTTTGGTGGCTAGATCTAATTTATAGTGGACAATTGTCACCCAACCCCTTGTGGAGGTCATTGTTAGGGTTTTATTAATTACATAACCGTTTGACAACTTGTATGCTTGCCTTTGGTGGGTATTTTGACTTGGGTTATTGTGGTTAAGGGAGGGAGTATAACATTTTATATAGGAGAAGCAATTATAGAGCCAAAATAGATAAAGATATTCATATAAAGCATTGGGTTTCATATTATAATTTTGGCTAAAGCAAAATTTGTATTGTAATGATCTAGGTTTATACCAAATGTTTACTTGGTATAAAAACATTAAAGATAGAGTGATTAGAGGTAGAATCAACATTTTTTGAGTGTTTACTTGTATATGTTATGAATTTTTGGATATATGTTGCTTGATTTTTTAACCAAAATTTTGTAAAATCCTTGTAAAGCCTTTGTAAGGTATCTTTTCAGCAAAATAAAATAATTGTGTGAGAATATTCATGGGTTACTAAGTAGACCGACTCAATTTTTTCCAACCATCTATAGTTGTTTTTAAGGCATGTATAGAGCTTAACTTATCGATATATCCTAATAAAATTTGTCTCTTATAATGTATTGATTAATGCATTACCTTATTTACAATAATTACATGTTTGCTTAAATTTATAAATATATATTCCCCAAATAGATATATATGTTGGTTTGAAACTATTTTTCTCTCCTAATCATCCTCAACACACTTTATAAACATCTACTTTCAGATTTAATTTCGTGTGTGTCATATTGTCATGTCTAAATCTATGTAACAACTTAAGGGGTTATTATGTATTCATGATAAGGTGTTTAAACTTGAATTGCTTAAACCAATACATAGGTATAAAGTGACAACTATAATAGGAGTACACTATGAAAATGGGTATGGTTTATGTCAAGGTAAATATTATGCTTGTGTGGTGAAATCTATTATGATACTTTAGGAAAACCCCACCCTTTTTTGCAAATTTATAAGTGAAGGAGGTCTTACCCACCTCAACAATAGGTCATTAGCTGCCCAAATTGAAGATAGGTGTGTGGTGATCGTCCTAGGTTTGACACCACTAACACTTGGGAGATTACCATACCTCAAGGATTTGGGGTCTACAAGTTAGATCACCAACACTATGACTAGAGCAATGAGTCTTCTTTTAGAGATATTAGTTACCATGACTAGTTCATTACCCTTTTTCTTGAGGCAAGACAACTCTTTGAAATCTTCTTCAAGATCCATTCTATTAAATCTTCTAATCAATCTATCACAAAATTCATTGTAAGATTTGATTTTGTTACAATTATAAGTGATTAAACTAGCCCACCACCATTCATTGACAATGCCATCGAGATGAAGGGTGGCAAATTTTATGGCTTCCTCTTTTGCCATTGATTTGTGTGAAATAAGTGTCTAATTTTTACAACCATGCTCCAAAAATTCTCTTTTCATATAATCAAAAGTTTTTAGAGTTGTATAAACCTAAAAATGGTCTGAAGATAATTAATTAAATAAGCAATTATTTAATTAATCCCCCTTCCTAATTTAATTGAATTCATTAAGCAAATTGATTAAATTCTCCCTTTCATCTACTTATTAATAAATGTAAGGATTTATTTAATAGATTCATTTCAATAATCCCCTTTGATTAATTAATTTAAATCAATTAATCCTCCCCCCACTTCATTCAATTCTTCTAATCCCCTAATTAATTAAAACAAATCAATTTATGAGTTGTTGAGAATTAATTAGTTTTTTCCTATTATTTGAATTTTTAAATTCAAACTACCCACACGCCTCCTAACTTCTAACCATCTAACCTAACCATCCCTCTAACCTAACACATTCCACCTAACCTTGATTTTAACTAACCCTATCCTATCTTGCACATCCTAACCTCCTTATCCTAACCTCCTATGGTGTGGATATTTTCTTCTTGAGACACATGGCACTTTGGCCACATGTCTCCTCTCTTGGACACTTTCCCTTTTATGAGCAAATCTCCTTGACACTTCTCACCACAAAGATGACAAGTGTCTCTTCCTCCAACCTCCTCCAATTTCACCCGTGATATCTTCAAACTCAATCTTGACCGTTGATTCCTGCCACCTCACCCCTAGCCTTGGAAATCCTATAAATATCCCCCATTTTGGAGCAATAAGGATCCTGTCTCATTTTCATCTTGTGTATTGTTACTATAGGCATACCATTTTGAGCATTGTTGTTTTAAGTAATTTGCAATCTTAGATCTAGTTTAATTTGATCATTTTCTAGCATAATTGTTGAATCATGTAGCTTAATAATCTCTTTTCTAACTTAATTGCATCATCATCATAGCTTAATCATGCATATCATTAGCTTAATTAGTCTCTTGGATCAATCTCATCTTTGCATATCATTATCATTTCAAATCCTCCGTCTAGGTGTAGTAAAGTCACTGGGATTGCTTATCCAAATCAGAGAGCAAATCCATAGTTGCATCTCTTAGGAGGCGATAGATCGCTTTGTCATGGTTTTATCTTTCTTTTGCTTATGATTTGCTAACCACGCTAGTAATGATCTATTGAGTGTTTTGTGTTGTAGCTGCGGGTATCACACTTCATAGAGCATGACATTTTGGCACCCACCTTGGGGCATGAAATCTAAATTTTGGCCTCTCAAGCATCATTAAACCTTCATTTCTGACCAGGGTGGAATCAGAATTTTGTACAAGCTCCTTTTCGATCTCGTATGAGCTCCTTTGTGCAGTGATATAATAATTCATCTTGACTCATACGAGCTTTTAAGGAGACTAAAGTGTCGTACGAGCTTTGTTATGCACTCATATGGTCCCAAAAAGATACTCATATGGTCAAGTAAATTGCGTCATACGAAATTATGTTTCTTTGTTTTTAAAGTAGTTTGCATTTTAAGGGTTTCATGCTTCAATTTGGTTATTACTAATGCTAACCCTGGTGTTTGTGAGTTTTTCAACAGCCTAACTAGTTTTTGCAGGACGATTGTCAAAGATTACGCTTGTCAAAGCTTTGTTTCAACAAAACACATCATGACTACTAATGCATCTATTTTGCAAGTTGTCTAGGAAGACTCAACTGAACTCTATGTCTTCTTTAATTTTCTAGGCACACTTGATTTTGCTAATGAAAATGAACAATCATGTTTTATGTGTTTTGATGATAGGCGAGTATGCTCTCACCTTTCTTAAGTGATCAGAAAGATAGACTCATCCTTTGCTTTCATTAATGCATATCTTTAGCGGGCCTACCCTCCCAAGGAGCTAATAACTCTTAGCCATTAAGGCCAGTGAGAGGGGAACGACCTAAGTGGGAATGACTAATGCTAAGTAATCCAACCCACTATAAAATAAATGTGATTTGATGAAAATCAAGTCAACAACAGTGCTTGGGAATATCTCTCCTTCGTACCTTCGAGTATATCAAACCTTGGTTTTCAAGGCTAGGAGACCTCTTAATTGAGTATTATACCCCAACACGCTGAACAGATCCCTTACTAGTTCAGGTTAAATTAGAAGCTGCCCGATTCACCTCTGAAAGGATAATAATAATTTTGTAAGAGAGATAGTAACTCTCCCAAGACACTAGACTGATACTGAGCACAACATGGATGTCTTAGATTATGAAAGTGGGAAGAAGAGGAAATACATCAAAACTAGACCTTCATCCTCTAAGGGCAAAAAGCATAAAGGTAGATTCCATATTAGCATTTCTTCGAAAGAGGAGGTCTCAGATGACTCTGAGGAGGAGAACCCTCAAGGGCTACTGAAGAAGAAGACAAAAGCTCACACCCAGACCAAGAAAAAGCACAAGAAGAAAGAGGAGATTGTTAAGGAACTGGAAGTCCACAAGTAGGTAAGGGCCTTGGAAGCTGATCAAAATCTGGAGAAGGAGACTATGGAAGAGGCTCTTAGGGTTGTAGACACAACTATTACCCGGCACACCCCTAAAGAGGAACATGCAACCCTTGGAAAAGCTCACCCCCCCTCTAACCCTCCTCCTGAGGGTATGCAAGGTTTCATGGAAACTATGGAGTGGCTTATTAATGGTTACAAGAAAGTTGTGGACGAAAATAAAAAACTCTGCAACATAATCTTGATCTTGGAAACCATCAATACTGAGGAAGGGAAGACCATGGCCAACTACATAGAGGACCTGAAAAGTACCATTGCTAAAGTCAAAAACATAAGAGATGCCTTCAACCCCAGGTTTGAAAAAATAGAGAAGGATTTGTTGGAAAGGAAAGATCTTGCTGACGCTAATGACCAAACTCTCTCGGATACTGTTAGCAAAGTCGGCAAAATTGAGGAGTATCTGAAGAGCATCATTGAACAGAGCCTAAGCATCCTGAAGATTTCAGCTAACAACACCAACACTCTCATCAGCAAACTAGATGAAGAAAAGGAAATCCTGGACATTGATCTGGAAACTGAAGGAACAGGGGAAGCTCAAGGTCCCATAACCCATACTAGAGGTAAAAAGAAGGAAAGGAAACCTAACAAGGATCTAGAAGACCTCAAAGCTGTCAGGGTCACTTACGACGAGCTGGTGATAAAGGCGGAGGACTTGTTGAAGAAAATTACTGTGTAGCACCTTCTTTGTTTCTTTATTGTTGTTTGTTTTGCTGTCCTTTTGGTTTGCTAGCTTTTTTGCCAGTCATTTTGTATGTGGTTCTTAAGCACTGGAATTTTTGGTGTCTTGTTTTAATCTCCTATGTTAAATGTTTCAGGTCCTAAAAACCTACCTTTTTAATTAATCAAAACTCTCCCAAGACACTTGCCATATCGTTCCCCCATTAGCATTTGGAGTCAAATAATACAACGTTGAGAATCCATTGTGTGAGACTCAATGACCGTATTCTAATTAGCTATTGGGTGTGTACCTAATCTTACAAGAAAAGGTTTTCTCTCTCAGCCAACTTCCTTAGGTAGCGTATTATGCTTGAGGTCACTTATCATATCGTGTGTTTGCTATGTCTTCATCCATAAAACAGAAAATCAAACATTTAAAATTGGAAAACATAAGCAAAAAATCAAACATCAATGATCAAAAACCTATCCAAACAATATTTTTTGCCTCTGTTCTGTCTTGAGTCATATGAGCCTTCTGGTTTATCATTTTTCTCAATAAGTTTTGTCGTACGAGTCCTCTAGTTTATCGTTTTTCTCAATAAGTTTTGTCATACGAGGCCTCTAGTTTATCATTTTGCTCAGAGGGAATTATCATACGATCTTCTGATTTTTCATACGAAATTCGTTATTTGTCATATGGGCCTATATGTATTGTCATCTAAAGCTGCTTAAACTACTGTACGAACTTTTGTCTCTGTTGGTCCAGAATTGTCTTCTTGCACATCTTTTTCAGGTCTGTCATATTTGCTCGGTCAGTTTGTAGTGATCATAAACACCTGTCATTTGTCATTTTATGCTTGGATTGTGTTCTTGGTTTGCTTGGTCAAGTTATCATTTGTCTAATCAGATTATAAAGATAAACATCTCAAGATTTTCAAGTACTCACCCTCAACAAGTTCAAGATCTAAACATCTCAAAGTGCATCGTCAGCCTCTTTGATAAACTGATCACCCAAAACATAGTTTTTCATCGGGATCTATCATCCTTTATCATGAAACTACAACGTTTGGTCAGGATAATCTTGTCCCACATTGTAGGACATATCATTCCTATTCGACTTGGTTCTTATCAAATCATCATCATTGCACTCCAAAACCGAAGATCGAAAAACTTGAAAAATTTTAAACACTTGAATCATCTTTACATTTCATATCACTTTATCACATTTAGATTGATAGTTGATCACTTATCGAAACAACTTTTGGACAATCAAACCCCTAAAATGGAAATAGAAACATTTTCAATAGTTGAAAATCATATCAACATGGCATACCAAAGCAAAATGCAAGAAGACATAACAAGCCAACATATCAAAGCAATCAAACAGGTACAAAATCAAAATTCAACTATGTCAAAATCTCACAAGGATTCAAATACATCTCCAAAGACAGGTGACTCTTTTATGCAACTCTTAAAGATATCCCTAAAGGATTTGGCTGAGAAAGATCAAAATAGTGCACCTATGTCTAGCAATGGCTCATCCCTCCATAAGAAAATTGACTCTCCAAAGGCATCTATTCCTACACCTCCTGAAATCTTGCAAGAATCATCCATAGCGTCCTCACCAAACAATATACCCATCAAACCTATTTCAGAGGATCCTATTCAAAGCTCATCTCCTTCATATCCAAGCATTGATTCCTTGCAACATCCCCATAGCGCTTCCTTGCAAATTGAAGTCCTCATTCATAGAATGCTCGTTAAACGTGTCCTAATAGATGGTGGAGCTGGCTTGAACATTTGCTCTTTGAGTCTTGTCTATGCTCTAGGTTATTCAGAAGATGCAGTTAATCCCTGGAAAAGGATACAAATTAAAGCATATGATGAAGAAGAACATTCCTCTAAAGGAATTGTGATGTTACCCATCAAAGTGGGACCTTTGCAGAAAGACACAACATGCCAAGTTCTAGACTTGGACTTACCATACAACATACTCTTGGGAAGACCCTGGATATAGGACATACAAGATATTACATCAACATGTCATCAGTGCCTAAAATTTCCATACAATGGCCAGGAAATCACGATCTCAACAGATTCAAATCCATTGCAGTGCTATAGTAATCTAAAATCAACTCAAGAGGTCATAGTTTCACATAACAGAGAGGCAGCATCTTCAAGCACACAATCCAAGGAATAATCATTTGCATCAATTCTATCAAACATGGAAAAACAAATGTAGCTAAAAGATCGAGGGAACGAAGAATACTTTCTATCATGGAAAAACAAACAAGAGCAACTTGAAATTGAAAGGGAAGAAGTAGATGTAGAAGTCGATGTAGTTCACATGTATGCAGGGCAAACATTAGGAACTAACCTACTTGAATCAGAATCACATTCTATTGACTTGGACTTAATCGAGGACGATCAGGAACTACTTGCAAAAGGTCATTTTGATGAGAGTATCATTCTAGACATGGAAATATCTATTGAAAGCTCTGATATCTCTATCATGACTCCTAATATCTTTTACATAATCTAACATGAGGATCCTTTATCCTTAATCCCTCCTAAACCTATGGACTGGGAAAATGAAGGACATACCACCATTGATACATTTCCAAATGACTAGGCCATATCTATATATCTTAATGAAATCAAAACCGCAACAACTCTCACCAAGAATTTCAGCAACGTATCTTCAAGTCAAGTGGGTATTAAATCTCCTAGTCGCAAAAAGGAAAATAAAGAAAACAATATCAAATCTAATGCTGAAAACCATTTCTTGGCAACATTAGATCAGGAAAAAGTAAAAAGAAAGGACGCATCTAATGGTGAAAACCTCCTCGAGGTGCCGAAAGATGGGAGATTTGACACCTTACCTGAATATTATCAAGAAAGGTCATCAATTTTGATAGAACCAGCAGAGGCGATTATCATTGGCACAATTGATCTACATCCAACAATCTCTCTATCAAAACATGAAGTACATAAATATTTGGAACCCTTCAAAAAATGGAAAATCAATTCTACCTAGTCATATATAGACATTTCAGGGTTCGATCCATATCTTACAATACATCACCCGAATATTAGTCCAGGAGCAGGTATTCTATTCATCACACCATAAGGTCATACAATTCTAAAAGCATAAAAATTAAGCTTTCCATGCACCAACAATACAACAGAATATGAAGCTTTGGTTACAGGTATCAAAATGGCTATAGAATGGAACATTACACAACTTCAAGTCTTTGGAGACTCTTAGCTCATCATCAATCAAATCAATGATGATTATCAAACAAAGGATGAAAAGTTGATGCCTTATAAAAAGATGGTTGATGATATCAAGAAATACTTTGTAGAAATAACTTTCCAGTAGATTCCAAGGAATGACAACAAAGCAGTAAACACCATGGCTACACTTGCTTCTCTACTTCAAACACAGGAAAATCGACAACGTTGTGAATTCCTGGTGGAAGAGTTGTTTTACCCTGCTCATAATTGTCTTGATTCCCAAACTATATGTCACCTTGTTGGGCATGATTCCTCCCGTTACAGCCAAACTTACACATACTTTAAAGATAATATCCTCCCTCCTAAATTATCGAAAAATCAAATGAGAAACTTTATTCGTCAATCCTCCCATTATACTCTCGTCACGGATACCTTGTTTAAATGAGGTCTAGACGGTACTCTTTTAAGATGTCTCAAACAAGAAGAATTTGAGAAGGCCTTACATGAAGTCCATAATGGCATTTGTGGCACTCATTCAATTGGTCTTACCCTTTCAAAAAAACTCATATGCTTGGGCTATTATTGGTCGACTATGGAATGAGATTCTTTTCAGATAGCTAGAACATGCAAACAATGTTAGATCCATGGGAATTTGATTCATGCACCAGCACAAGAACTTCATGCTTTGGCAACATCTTGGCCTTTCTGTCAATGGGGTCCTGATCTAGTAGGAAATATAAATCCTTCTTCATCTAATGGTCATAAATTCATCCTTGTCGCTACAGAATATTTCATAAAATGGATTGAGGCAGTACCTCTCACAAATATCACAGGAAAACAAATTGTTGCATTTATCTTGAATTGCATCATCTGTCGCTATGGAATACCAATGACCATTATCACTGTTAATGGGTGACCGTTCAAGAATCAAGATGTATAAGAACTATGTTAGAAATTCAATATCCAACACAAATTTTCCACACCCTACTATCCACAAGGAAATGGGCAAGCAAAAACATCAAACAAAACTATTTTGAAAATCCTCAAAAAGACAGTGAACGATGTTGGAAGAGATTGGCATATTCAATTGAACCCTGCTCTATGGGCCTACCATACTAGTATCTGCACACCAACATGTGGCACACCTTTTTCTCTTGTTTATGGATCATAAGCAATACTGCCAATATACATAGAGATACCTTCTCTACGAGTATCATTAAAAGGTCTTATTTTAGATGAAGAACAACAAGTATCTAGACTGCAAGAGTTAGAATTGATCCATGAATGAAGACAAAATGCCTTTGATCATTTAAAGGTGTATCAACAAAGAATGTGTCGGAGTTATAATCACAAGGTCAAACCACGAGTCTTTCAAGTTGGGGAACTAGTACTAAAGGAAAATCCACGCAACCAGGCAGATCGAGAAAAGAAAGGAAAGTTCGAACCAAACTGGTTAGGTCCGTTTGTGATCACACCAGTATTTGGGTCAGGAGCATATCAGCTATCAACGTAGGATGGAGATCATCTCGATGAACCCATCAATAGCATGCATCTAAAGAAGTTTTATGTCTGAAAAAGCAGAAAATCCAAAAAACTAAAAAAGCTGAAAAATAAAAAAACAATGAAAAAGCTGAAAAATCCAAAAAAGAGTGAAAAACAGAAAAATCCAAAAAAAGTGAAAAAGCATAAAATCAAAAAATCAAATATGAGAAAAAGTGCAATAAAAACAAATGGTAAAAACCTAGCAAACATGCACTATCTGTCAGCTAGCTTTTCCATCTATTAGTTCATGCATCATTCTGCTTGCATTCTTTTCCATCATTGCTATTCATATCCATAATAAAGCCTTGTACATATGCAGGCATCCCAGGTGGCTTCTTGCCATGGTTTGGATCATTGGGTATATCATAATGAATTTGTTTCTAGGCTTGGGGTAAAATCCTGCACTTAGTTGGGGGCAAAATTTTTGATCATTTTGAGCTTAATCAAACAGGTAGAACAATAGTTAGACAACTATTATCAAGTGAAAACTGAGACATATCCAACTTTGAACACGAGATCAAATTATCAACCATCAAACTATCACAAAGTCAGTCTAAACACATGGATGATATCTTTTGGATAATGATTTTAACACGACTTTTCAACTTTTCTATCTTGATTTTCACTATCATGATTTCTGAGTGACTCCAGGATGTCTTTGACTAGAGAAACAAGGAAGGAACATGATTTTTTTTGTCTGTTGTCTGTAAATTAATCATTAATATGTGCAAATTTGTCTGAGGATGTGATCATCGGAGTATCATCGAAGACATTTCCAATTTGCATATTGAAATGGTTAATACTGCCTGTTTTATGCAAACAACACTCAGGTCATCTCGGTTCAATTATACCTTGATGCTTGTGCTAACTTGCCATATCAAAATCTAGGAAAATAGTGCTCAGGTCGTCATGGTTTAATTAAACCATTGATGTTTGCACTCACTTCCCACATTTTAAAAATATCAATGATGACAAAATGCAATAACCCAGTGACTGGTCCAGTTGTAGCTTTGCATCTCATTTGCATTAGCTTTGCATTTAGCGTGCATTTCATTCTCGCATGCTCCTTTTATCTAAGGTTAAATCTATCATAGGAATCATCAAGGTATCATCATAAGTGTATACGCATTCAAACTAATGACTCATCTCTATCCAAATGTTATCGACCCAACGAAAATCTTATATTATTCTCCCCTCAACAGAACCAACATCAACATATCTAAATCTTCCTGCAACTTGATATTGTTTACGATGAAAATGGATACAACAATAACAATATTGAAAGACTAAATGAATTCAACCACGAAACCTTAGCCTAACAACAACAAAAATCCACCATAACATATGAAGATTACCTAAGACAATGCAAATCAAATGAAATCACAAAGATATATCATCACATGTTCAATAGGGTTTGAATCTCCATTTTTCCTATCTCCATTGATCTTGCTTGATATATTTGCTCTCAGATTTTATGTGCACAAGAGCTCAACAAAGAATGGAAATGTGGTTGCAAGTAGGATCGCATATGTTCGAAAGCACAATGTAGTCAAGTAGTCCATTGATCAAGTAGTTAGGGTTGAAAATGAAGGAAGCATCTCCTTATATAGAAGACACTATAAGAAACAGAGGGATAAGATTAAGAGGTGTAAAAGATAAATGGTCGGCTATGATTAAAGGGTAGGTAGAGAAAATAAGAAAATAATGAGAGGGTAGGTAGTGTAGGAATTAAGAGATGAATGACATGTGTCATGGGTAGAAAAGGCTAATGAATTAATTAAATAAATAAAGATTTAATTAATTAATAGAGGAAGTGGGATCAATTAAATAAATAATATATTTATTTAATTTAAGGAAAGGATAATTTAAATAAATAAATGTATTTATTTAAATGAGAAATAAGGCTAAAAGAGGATAAATGAATTAATTAAATAAATAAATATTTATTTAATTAATAGAGGAATTAGGCTTAAGGGTAATTAAATAAATAAAATATTTATTTAATTAGACATGACAATTTTAGGTGTCTACATTTTGCCCCTCTTTGAGACAATGCAGCTTGTCACATTGTTTCAAAGAAGATAATATGAACTGATACAAAGTTGCCTTAAGATGGGAATGATATGCCCCCTCAAGAGATTGGATGAAAATGTCTGAAAAGATCGCAGACAATCTCTCAATAAGAAAGAAAGGCTAGAATGGGCTGACCGAATAGGATAGAGTGACAGAGTCACAGGATAATGAAGACTGACTCAGGAGATGAGAGCTAGGGCTAGGGTTAGGGTAGTCTATAAAATAGACCACGAGGGGAATACATCCTCATTGTCATCCACACCTTCAAGAGATCAGAGTGCAGAGAGAGAATAGAGCAATAGCAGTCAGCAGCGATGGCATTGGTTCACAAATTCGATTGCGTTCGTTGATTCCAGAGGCCAGCAGATGCAGGAGAGTCGGTAAGTACCACAAAACCTCCTTGTACTTTGTTGTAATAAATGTTGTCATTAATGCATGATAGGTAGTGCAATAAATGCGCATTAGGTAGGTCTAGAAAAAAATGTCAAAAACGTGTAGGCGCGTCTGTGTTGGTGCCAGGCACGTCTGGGTTGGCTAGGCACGTCAGTGTTTGTGTCAGGCGCGTCTATGCCAGAAAAAGTGTTTGTGTCAAATGCGAGCACGTCTACGTTGTGCAGGCGCATTTGTGCAATGTGGGCACGTTTATGCAGGACAGGCGTGTCTGTGTAGAGCAGGGGCACGTCTGTGTATTTTAGGTGCGTTTGTGTAGAGCAGGCGCGTTTATGCAGTATGTAAGTGCGTTTATATCTTCAAGGTCAAATCGGCAGTTCTGTGATGAACATACGCTGTCAAGTGGATATGCTGCTGAGAGGATACACTCAAGCGGGTCCTCTAGGGAAGACCAGGATAGATCAAGGCACTTTGTGATGAACAATGAGTACTAAGATATAGTACTTTGTGATGAACAGGGAATACTAATATGAGCAGCACTTTGTGATGAACAGGGAGTGTAAATGTGAGCAACACTTTGTGATGAACAGGGAGTGCAAATATGAGCAGCACTTTGTGATGAATAGGGAGTGTAAAAACATGTAGTACTTTGTGATGAACATGGAGTAACACTAGGATAAATAGCAACACTTTGTGATGAACAGTGAGTGTCACTAGGATAGACAACAACACTTTGTGATGAACAGTGAGTGTCACTAGGATAGAGCACCATATGATAGATACAAGCACTAGGATAAAGAGCAGCATTTTGTGATGAACAGTGAATGCCACTTTGACTGACACGGCTGATTTGTTTGACTACGGGAGTACCTACCTATGCTGGAGTCACGAGAGAGATTCCCATCAACTCAGAGATTACGAGTTGAGCTGACAGTTGATGAGAGGGCTGTGATTGATGCTATGGGCTTATGCCACATTTTGTATGTGCCTGAGTTTCAAGTGAACATGGGGTTGCTGACTGTGCTTGCTGAGAGATGGCATTATGAGACATGCACTTTTCATTTGTTGACGGGTGAGATGATAGTCACCTTAGAGGATGTGTACAGGATTCTGAGGATACTGATCAATAGGAAGTTGATTCCCTATGATCGAGATGGAGATAGGGAGGCCCTGAGATGAGTGTTCCAGGATCCGAGATTGGAGATGAGGGCAGGACATGTTGGCTAGGATACCATGACAGCGACAGGACTGGCATTAGCAACAGTACTGGCAGGAGTGATCAGTGGGTTCCTATGTCCAGATAGAGCGACATGAGGGTTGGTTGTGGGCTGGGGGAGCACCTTGGAGACAGTGGTTACACAGCATACCAGATATGCCTAGGGACCATGCATGCTGGCACACTTGTACTATGAGCTTTATCGGTTCATTTACCATGGATCCGTAGGATTGGGCTACAGAGTTACATTGCTACAGGTATGGGCATATGAGCATCTGCCAGATACATTTCAGAGGCCAAGGTCATGGATGCAGTTTTGTGCACCCATATGATATGATTACCTCACAGCCACGGATTGGCAGGTTGGAGCACTGGCGTCGGCTCATCGATGAGATTGACACTGTGGTATGGAGGCCATACCAAGAGTGTGAGGACTGGGAGGATGATGCAGTTGAGCTGCCATACACTTTTAGGAGCAGGTATCTGATTGGGCGGATGCCCTATGTACTGGAGAGGTAGTTTGGTAGGATTCAATGGATGCCACGGGTTTTTGGTATGTATGCTTGGATAGTGAGGGATCAGGCACACTTTGGGCCATTGTTATCATATGATTAGGCCGTGATGCAACTAGTAGAGATGATTCCCTTGCCTTGGGATATGTGGTCAGAGATCAAGGATGCAGGGATGGATGTAGAGTATACTGCATACTGGGCTGAGCATCCATTTCCATGCCTGACAGATCCAGGAGAGCTGATAGATGGAGATAGCGAAGGGGATGAGGATGATGATGGGGATGGTGAGAGTAGAGGCCGACGGAGGAGGCGGGGTGCAGTAGGAGAGAGGAGAGTGGCTCCGTGGAGAGAGGGTGGAGAGGAGAGACAGGCTTAGGTGGTGAGGGGTTGCGGTGGTTTGCCATTACAGATGCCAGTAGCACAGGGTCCTAGACAAGTGCAGGGACACGTACAAGGACAAGGACAAGGGCAGGGGCAGCCACAGGTACAGGCACAACCACAACCACCAGTAGAGGGGCAGCCACAGGTAGAGGGGGCCGAGGAGGAGGAGGATGAGCTATTAGAGCTGAGGGAGATCTGCCAGGGATAGGCAGATGAGATCCAGGAGCTGGAGGGGGAGAGGGATCGACTCAAGAGATAGCTCAGGGACACTGAGCAGGAGAGAGATCAGGCTATCCAACATTATACTGAGGCTAAGACAACACTAAGGGCTAGGAGGCAAGCGACAGAGGACACAGGGGCTGGATACACCTATGTTCAGTGGGCAGGGGAGGAGATAGGTTATTGGCGAGACCTATACTACGGGGCAGTGCCACCAGAGCAGTGGGCTAGGAGCTTTCGCAGACCATCATGGACAACGACAACCACTGGAGGGAGTCACAAGAGATAGGCGTCTAGCGGTGGCATTATGGGTCCTCCACCACCACCAAATGGGGGGGCAGGAGAGATGATCCTGGGGCGGGTCCTTCCAGGGCTCAGACTCCGTCGAGGCCAGGTGGCTCTAAGGGAGGGAGTTCATCATAGCCTTGGAGGGCTCTCTATGTATCAGTTTTGTACCATTTTGTATTATGATGTAGACACCTTCAGGTGATTGTAGCCATATGATTTTGACATCATTGTATCATGACACTTATGATTATATACATGAGATGATTCATCTTTGCAGCAGCTATATGCATGTGTACCTATGTGATGTTTCTATATGTTTCTATGTGATGCTTATGATATGGATGCAAATATGATGAAATGCAATATTTTGGTTCTTTTATGTTTTACATGTTTATGCAAATGCAAATGTGAATGTATGAGATGCAGATGAATATGATAATGCAAATGACTATTTACATGATGAAAATGTAAAATGTGCTAATATGTGATGTGTGCAGGATGTGATGCAATTGTGAAATCTATATGTATGTGTGAAATGCTAATATATGATAATGTAGGTGCAACTACATGAAATGCAAATGTTTTTGGCGTGTCATTATACTCAGTCATGTGATAGCAGTCTACATGGACTCAGGAAGGACGATGGAAGTCAATCAAGAAAGGGGGATGGAAGATAGAAGATATGAAAGTGAAAGAGCTTCTTATGCATTATCATCATTGAGCTTTATTATGGCAAAATAGGTTATGACAATTGAGGCATATGTTCGACCCAGAAAGTCATTGTACCTGTTTGCATGGAGATAAGACAGTCGCAAACAAAGAATGTTCCAGTTCACACTAGACTCATAGTGTCCTCATATCCTTGGACAAGTCATAGCATTACTAAGAGACAATCCACAGACAACAAAGAAAAATAGGTGACGATACCCCATCCTCGCCTTTCTAGTCAAAGACATCCTGGAGATAAAATCTCTAGTTAGAGACATCTTGGAAAAGCTAAAAGACATGTCACCAAAAGATAAAATCAAAAGAAAACCAAGAGTCGACACCAACATCCATTGTAGTCCTCAAGATTAGTGTCTCTTGTCACTTGTATAAGTCTTATTTGATTGTGGTCACAATGTTTACTTTCACAAAAAAAGGATAGCTAGCACTGAACCATAATGTTGTCTGAGTCTGTTGAAAGATTTGATTTGTTGAAGCCCATTGTTGCTACTTGCCTCATTTGAAACTAGCTGAATCCATGAAACTGATACTTTATTGCAAAGAAGACGGAACTTTATTGCGGATTGGTGATGCAAGTGTTTCTTTATTGCGGATTGTGCGCAGATAGACTGAAGAAAAGTGGAGGAAACTGTACTCCTCGAAACATGTGATGCTCTTAGTTCCACACCCATTACTAGACGTAGGATTTTCCTTAACCACATATAGGAGCTAATTTATTATGGATGGAAAGGGTGAAAGGGAAGGTTTATTATGAATGGCGAACCAATCTTGGGTAGATCAATAACAAGCCACGATGGGAATGGATAAGTTTATTATGGATGGATAGGTTGTGAGTGTGTGTAAAGTGAAAGGATGAAATGTGAATCCTGAAGGAGGGAGGAGCAATGTCTCTACGCATGGCGCTGGTGACCCAGTTTTCACCATGGTACCTGCCCAGGGCGCTACCGAAGTGGTTTTCACCATTGGATGAAATATTTTTTTTATTTTTCAATTTTTTTGTGTCACAAGGCACCTGTTTGCCAGGTTTTCACCAAGTAATGATTTTTTATTTTTATGACTTTTTTTTTGTATTTTTGCGTTTTCTGATTTTTTTTTTTTTTGAATTAGGATACTCAGAAGAGCTATGTGTAAAACCTGCGAAGGTGCATGTTGTTGATAGGATCCTCCAAAGGTTCACCTTCTGTGGTTGATAGTTGATATGCACCAGATCCATAGGCTGCTATGATGATGTAAGGACCAAGCCAGTTTGGTTCGAACTTGCCCTTCTTCTCTCTGTCTTGCTGATTCTTAGGATTTTCCTTGAGAACTAAGTCACCCACCTCAAATGTGCGAGGCTTGACTTTATGATTGTAGCTGTGACTCATGCATTGTTGATAAGCCTTGAGATGATTAAAAGCAGTTTGTCTTCATTCATCCAATAGTTCAAGTTCTTGTAGGTGAGAGACCCTGTAGTCTTCATCATGGATAATGTTTTGCAAAGAGACTCATAAAGAGGGAAACTCGACCTCAATAGGCAAGATAGCTTCAGCGCCGTATACAAGTGAATAGGGTGTAGCTTCTGTAGGTGTGCAGACACTTGTGTGGTAGGCCCAAAGTGTAGGATTAAATTGGATATGCCAATTGCGGCCAACGTCGTCGACTGTCTTTCTTAAGATTTTAAGGATTGTTTTATTAGATGCCTCAGCTTGACAGTTACCTTGGGGGTAATAAGGTGTGGAGAAATGATGGGTAATATGGAAGCGATCACAGAGTTCCCTAACATCCTGATTTTTGAAAGGACGCTCGTTATCGGTGATGATGGCAACAGGAATACCATATCGACAAATGATATAGTTGAGGATGAATGTAGCAAATTTTTTTCCAGTGACTTGTGTGAGAGGCACAACTTCGATCCATTTTGTGAAATACTCTGTGGCAGTGATAATGAATTTGTGACCGTTGGAAGAAGGAGGGTGAATCTTGCCTAAGAGATCAAGTTCCCACTGACAAAAGGGCCAAGGAGTTGCAATTGGTTGAAGTTCCTGCACTGGCACATGAATGAGGTCTCCATGAAGTTGACACTACTTACATTTCTTGACAAACTGATATAAGTCTTTTTCCATGTTAGGCCAATAATATCCAGTCCTGATGAGTTTCTTGGCTAAGGTAGGACCACTAGAATGTGGACCACATATCCCTTCATGTACTTCACGTAACGCAATCTGAGCTTCATCACTTTCTAAACATCTAAGAAGAGTGCCATCTGGACTTCGACGATATAGGATATCGGCTAAAATGACGTATCGGGAAGATTGGCGGATGAAAGTGCGACGTTGGTTATTGGATAGGTCAGGAGGAAGGGTATTGTCACGAAGGTATGTGAAAATGGAACCATATAACTAGGACTTGGGACTGATGAGACATATCATCTCAGTAGGAGTGACCTCATATGAGGGAACCAAAAGTTTATCCACCAAGAACTCGTAGCGGGTCTCATTCGGGGGTAGATCGATTAGTGAAGCAATTGTAGCCATGGCATCCGCGGCTCGGTTCTGCTCTCTTGGTATTTGCTCAAAGTCTATCTTCATGAAATGTTGTTTCAGGTCATCCACCATTCTTTTGTAACGCATTAATTTCTCATCCTTTGTTTGGTAGTCATCAGTTGCTTGATGAATTATAAGTTGAGAGTCCCCATAAACACGAAGTTCCTAGATCTTCCACTGAACTGCTATTCGTAATCCAGTTGCTAATGCCTCATATTCTGCTATGCTATTTGTGCAAGGAAATGATAATCGATATGATTTTGGTATAGAATCCCCTTGAGGAGTTATGAAGAGGATGCCAGCTCCTGCCCCATGTTGTGTGTATGAGCCGTCAAAGTATAGTTGCCAAGGCTTTGCATGTGACACTGTTAAAATGGATTCGTCTGGGAATTCTAAAATTAGAGGAACATCATCTATCATGGGAGAATCTACTAACTGATCTGCAATAGCTTGTCCTTTTATTGTTTTTTTGTCCACATACTCAACGTCAAATTCACTCAGGAGCATCACCCATTTGGCTAGTCGCCCAGTAAGCGTTGCTTTATTAAGAAGGTATTTCAATGGATCGATCCTTGCAACCAACTTAGTTTTATGAGTTAGCATGTAATGTTATAATTTATATGAAGAAAAGACCATAGTGAGACATGCACGCTCAATTGGTGTGTAATTTAGCTCATATCCCACCAATGTGTGACTGATGTAGTATATTGCCTTTTCTTTGCTCTCAGCAACCTGTTGTGCTAAGAGTGCCCCCAGTATTGTTGAAGTAGCTGATATTTATAGTAATAGAGGTTGATCTGGAACTGGTAGCATCAAAACTGGTGGATTCAAAAGATAATCTTTGAGTGTTTGGAAAGCTCATTGACAATTATCATCCCATTTGAATTTGATGTTTTTGTGTAGCAGGTGTTGAAAAGGATTACATTTATCCGCAAGTTGCACTATGAATCTTCGTATGGACTGGAGTCTCCCTTGCAAAGATCAAAGTTGACTGATATTTCTTGGTGGTTGCATCTCTAGGATGGCCTTGACTTCTGTTGGATCGGCTTTAATTCCTCTTTTTGAGACAATGAATCCCAGGAGCTTCCCAGAGGTTACTCCAAAGACGCATTTCTTGGGATTTAATCTTACTTTATATTTTTCCAACCTATCAAAGACAATTGAAAGTATGTCCAAATGTGTATCTCTATCTATTGATTTGCCCAAGAGGTCGTCAACATAATCTTCCACAGTAACGTGCATGAGATCATGAAAGATAGTAGTCATGGCCCTTTGATATGTAGCGCCTGCATTTTTTAGCCCAAAAGGCATGACATTCCAGCAAAAAGTTCCTCAAGGATAAGTAAATGTTGTTTTGTGTTGATCCTCGAATGCAATTTTTATTTGATTATAACCAGAGAATCCATCCATCAAAGATAACATCGCATGACCTGCTGTGAGATTGACGATTAAGTTAATGTTTGGTAATGGAAAATCATTCTTAGGACAAGCTTTGTTGATGTCTCTGAAATCTGTACATATTTTGATGCTATGATCTGGTTTACTGATAAGCACTAAGTTGGAGATCCACTCAGGATAATCAATTGGGCGTATGAATCCGACATCCAATAATTTCTCCAACTCTGCTTTGACTAATAATGCCACTTGTGGATGCATCTTTCTTAATTTTTGTTTCAATGGTTTTGCCCCTGATTTAACTGTCAAATGATGCATTACCAAATCCGGATCCAATCTAGGCATGTCAGCGTATGACCATGCAAAATTGATTTGTCATTCTGTGAAGAAACTTACGAATTTTGACCTTTCTGTCTCTGTTAAAGATTGAGCCAGGAATATGTTGCGTGGAACTTCTTCTATGCCAATGTTTGTTTTGATGGTTTCCTCTACCAACATGGATGATTTTTCCTCATACGATGCTGGGAGAATGTCGAACCTTCCATCTTCGGGTGCCTCAGAGAGGTTTTCGCCCTCAGATATGTCCTTTCTTTTTACTTTTTTGGGGTCAGACAGCGCCACAATGTGGTTTTCGCCATAAGACCCTTGATTTATTTTTATTTTTATATTTTTGCAACTGGAAGGCCCGACACCTTCACCAAAGTATGCCATGCTATTGAGTTCTATAGTGTATCCTACCTTATCATCCCCAAGGGGAAGATCATCTCGTATGCCAAGGTAGTCAATAAAAGCTTCATCATTTTGGAATGTGTCAAACTGTGTAGGTCTTTCATGGTCCCAGTCAATAAGTTGGTGGTGAACAAGGGGAAGGCCTTTGATGTCTTCGAAGTTAGCGGGGCTAAGGGTAAAGATGTAGTTATATTCAGGTATGTCGAGGTAGTTATAGAGGTCATCGTTGGCACTCTCCTCATCAGTCTCGATCATGAATGAATCCAAATTATCATCACTAGTAGCGTATTCTGGGACAGGTGTTCTCATTCTATTTGATTTCAACCTATGACCTAGAGGTAAGGACTGTATGGGATCCTCTAGGGTTGTTTCTTGATCAACTTTGAATTTTCTATAAAATTCCTCTTCTTCTGTAGGTTCATCTGGTTCTCTGAATGTCTTGATGAGCTCATAGTCACTGGCGGATTTGTCTGAACCCCATTCCCATTCATTGGAGTCTATGGAATAGCGATTTTCTTGTTGAATTTTGGCAGGTTTGATTTGTTATGCTTCTCCTATCTTTTGAGCATTTACCTCGGAACTCATGAAACCAAGTCCTTTGGAGCATTCCTTTTTGAATGTCAATTCAGGTTGTAAAGGTTCAATGATGCCTTCTTTTCTTAATCCAAGAGGACTTTTGCCATCGTACCCAAACTTTTGTAGGATCTTGAACCCTTTGCCATACTTTTCACATGGTATGCTGATATGATCTTGTGTATCATTTTCAGGGTCTTTGTAAAGCATTTGTATAAGTCTTCTTCTTCCACTTCACCCCATTTTTGGAAGATTGTAGGATCCCATTTAAGTGTAATGATGGATACCCGCTTAGTAGGCTGTGGTCGTCCATATTCTTTTGGTGAATTCATGACTTGTTGTAAGTACATGGTTTGATTCAAAGTGTATTCACCCATGCCCTTGTCCTGGAATTTGCCTTTAAGCTCACCTTGTTTTGATGTTGAAGGTTTTAATGATTCGGGATCAATGTATGCAGAAGAAGGGACAACTTCCCTATTACTTGGAATGATCATCTCAGTCTTTGGTCTCAAGTTATTGCAGTATATGAATGGATTAGGATCTCCATTAACTGTTATTTCAACTCCATTATGAGGAAATTTAATGCATTGGTGATATGTAGATGGGATTTCCCTCATTTCAAGAATCCAAGGACGTCCTAGTAATATATTGTATGTGAGATCCAGGTCCAGGACTTGACAAACCACATCCTTTGTAACTAGCCCAACTCTGAGAGGTAAGGTGACTGTGCCTTTGGATGAACGCTCCTCATCATCATATGCCTTGATGGTAATTTTGTTTGTAGAATTCACAGCTTTATCAGAATATCCCAATTGTTTAATAGTGCTCAATGTACAAATGTTTAGACCTGCTCCTCCATCTATCAAGACTCGTTTTATTCGATGTTTGTGTATGAAGGCTTCAATCTGTAGTGGTGCATTATGTGATTGACTTATGGAGGCATCATCGACTTCTGTGAATGTAAGAGAGTATGGAATGGAAAGGTATCCCATCATGGCTTGAAACTCGTCCACGTTCAGATTAGTAGGAACAACAGCGTCTCTCAAGATTTTATCAAGAATGGCTTTATGTGTGGGGGATATGCGTAAGAGCTCAGGGATTGAGATAAGCGCGGGTGTCTTCCCTAACTATTCTACAAGGTCGTACTCAGGCTTGGTTGATGAGGAAGTGGTGTTTTTAGCTGGAGCACCTTGCAAAGTGAATTTACCTCGACGAGTTGTAACATTACATTTAGAGGTAGGTTCGAAAGAAGATCCAATGCCTTTTAGGACAATCTTGGGTCTTGGGGTAGAATTCTCAGGTGTTTTGTCCTTGATGATAATGGTAGAGACATAATTGTCCATCGAAAT
The DNA here is from genome assembly GCF_030272615.1 of Cryptomeria japonica. Lineage (NCBI taxonomy): Eukaryota > Viridiplantae > Streptophyta > Pinopsida > Cupressales > Cupressaceae > Cryptomeria > Cryptomeria japonica. The sequence goes on from NC_081411.1 coordinate 686,143,157, forward strand.
GTGATTGATAGTTGAATCATAGTTATAGGATGCTCTGGTATAGTTGGTTTGGTCATCTGTGGCTTTAGACTTTCCCTTGCCATGCTTTGGGAATGGTTCCTTAAACATTTCATGTTCTTGATTGGATGAGTGTCCTTCAATTTCAATGTCACCTCTATCAATGAGATCTTGTATGATGTTCTTCAGTCGATGGCAATTTCTTTCTTGTGGCCCTTGCTCTTATGAAATTCACAATATTCATTGTCATTCCACCAATTTGGTTTAACCTTTGGTTCATATGGAGGAAAATCTAGAATTGTGATTACCTTGTTTGCCACTAGCTTCTTGAAGACTGACTCAAGTGGTTCTCCCAATGGAGTGTATTTCCTTCGTGACTTTGAAGTTGTTTGAGTATTCACTTGATTGTTTGTAGAGCTTGATCCAGAGAAAATGATTTTTGGTTGTACCATATTGGCATCAATGACACCATCATTAACTGTGTTCTTGTTTTTATTCCAAAATCTTGGTTTGTCTTTTCCTTTAAAGTCATCTTTGTTTTCTTTGAATATCTTAATGACTCCTTGTTCAATTAGGACCTTCTCTGTTGCTAATCATTTTTCAATGATGTCCTTGAAGGTGGACAAGCAAGCTTTTCTTAGGTCATAACCAATGTCTTTGTTAACATTCTGGGTGAACATTTCTAACATTTGTTTTTGTGGAATTTCACAAGAGCATCTGCTGGCTAGATTCCTCCATCTTTGTAAAAATGATGAAAAAGACTCTCCCTCCTTTTGTTTGGTGTTGCACAAAGTAGTGACTGATATGTCTGTCTCTATGTTGTATGAGAAATGTTGGATAAATGCCTCTGCTAAGTCACCCCATGACTTAAATCCAGGTGGAAGTTGGGAGAACCATCCCATAGCTTGATCACCTAAGCTTTGTGGGAATAATCTCATAAAATATGTCTCTTCTGCTGCTACCTCAATGCAAGCTGTGAAAAATTGTCTTATATGTGCCTTGGGATCCCCTTTTCCTCTATACTTATCAAACTTAGGTGTCACGAAATGTGTAGGAAAAGGAGGCATTGGAATGCTCTTATCAAATGGATAAGAACATATGTCTCTCATTGTGTATGTTGGCTTCGGTGTATTTATGTCTTCCATTTTCTTTTGTAAGTCCTTGATTTGCCATTCCAAATTGTTCTTAGGTGGAGATCGACTTCTTGGACCATACCCCATGCCTGAACCACCGGGTGGAGGAGGAGCATGTTGCATATATGGATGATATTGATCATACACATGTTCATATGGAGGAGGTCTATAATGATGTTGCGTATATGGACCACTTAGTATAGAGTCATGGTGAGGAATGGAATATCTTCTTTGTCCATGTATACCATACTCAACCAGAATTTCATGAATTTGTTCTAGTGTGTTGCCCCCAAATTTGACGCGGGGTTTCCCGGTGTCCAAATTTTGCTCATGCCTTTGGATATCCAATTGCTTTGGTGGTTGATCCTTAGCATTGGTATGTGATTGAGCATATTTTTCTGCATAAGACTTCCATAATGGTCTACGAAGGTGAGTATCATATGCTTGACCATGTGTGTATGGGACCTCTAGTTTTTGAAACAAAGATGATGGTGATTCAAGCACAAGATGTGGTCCTCTATTGCCTCCACTATTAGGCCTCCTTTGATCTATGTTGGAGTGAGTTTTTTGCAAAGGTCGATTTTCCATTATTTGAGATATGTCAAAATCACGAGGGATCTTGGCTCCACTTTGTGCCATCACTTGTAAGAAGTATTGTCTATCTCTCCTCATTATTTCCTCAACCAATCGATTGAAACAGGGATCCATAATGGTGTCTTCCACTTTTGCTGAATGTACAGAAAAGTTGTCCATATTGTCATTGTGTGTGTCATTGTTGTTTGTAGTGTCCATGTTTTCAACATTTGGAATGTTTCTATAGGCATCAATGTCAGGTAATGTAGTATGATCAGAATTGAAAAAGATGTCATTGTCATACTCATAGGAAATCATGTTTGCGGACTCTTGAGCCTCTTTAGTTTCTCTCCTATATTTTTGGGAATAGGTTTCAACCATGAACTAGGTATTAACCAAGATGTGTGAGACTAGATGAAAATGGAAAGAGTATGGAAGACCAAGAGTTTGATGGAATGTAAATGAATCTGAGGTGTACTTGCAATGTCCAAAGTGTAAGACCTAGTATGTATGTAGTAGAGTAGGTGTGGCTTCCAAAGAGATGATAGTTTCTCTTGATGAGGTAAGTTGACCTTGACTCTAAGTAAGACCAAATGAGACCCAAGGGTGAGAGACCTTGATGAGGGACCACTTAGCAAAATGTTGTTGTATGTAGTGTGTTGACAAAGTATGATGAGGACAAGCGTGACCTTTTGACTCAAATTTAGACAAATGTGAATGTAATGTAAGGTGTGAAGCAATGATGGACCTTGTGAGACCCAAAAACAGGTTGAATGCTAGATGAAAAACCTAGAGAGATAACCTAGGAAGCTCAATAAGTCTGAAACTGACTGTCCTTGTTTGCTGAATAATGAAAGTTTTCAATCCTGAACACAGACGTGCCTGTATACTTCACAGATGTGTTTAAATGACACAGACACTATTCTGTCAGACACAAACACATTTCTAAGATGTTGAAAATGCAAAGTTGCTTAAAAGACACAAATGCGTTTCTGCCCTTCACAAACGTGGTTCGGTCAGACACAGACGTGTTTCTGCAAACTTTGTGCAATTTTTCCAATCTATGAAGTTTGCTTGTTGTGACCAAATCTAACTGTTTGACTTGTTTTTCATGACAAGAGGACACAGTGTTGATGAAGACTCAATGTTTGCAAGTGTTTAGACTCCGAATGACTCAAGAAAAAAGTGTGTTGTTTGATGTAAAATTGTTTTGCATACACTTGAAGACACAAAAGACATAATGTTTCAATGTTTGGTCTTGAATGTTTGATTGTTCAAAATAAGACAAGCACAATTCTTATGGCTGGCCAGGACAATAGTTGTTGATTCCCACATCAGGCTACGCTATTCAGAGTGGATACTTAGATGCTTGACCCCACTAGCTCCACCCTCAGCACTCACTTCTCGGGGTAGCCAAGCATTAGTCCCTATGAAAACTCCTCGTGATGAACTTTGTATCTCTACTAAGAACCGTATGTGTGTGGGCCGCTCCAGAGGTTCGACCTCCTACCCCAACAACTAGAAGGATTTTGGCTTCTAAAACAAAAAGGTGCTAGTAAGGGCATCCGCTCGTGTGGCCATACATGCGGCACTTTCAGCTCTGTAAATACAGAAGGCTCCCAGCCGGTAGGGGTTACGCCCTACAACTGATCAAATAAATTTGATCAAACGAGTTTATGGGGAGACATAGTGTCGGTATGAACTAATCAGCACACGTTATCCATAGTTTTCACCATGAATACAGTTATTTATAGTGGTTTGGAAGAAGATGGCTTTTCTTTTGCTACCACTTGGGTCGTTCTCTCCTCGCTAGTAGTCCTAATGACCACATGGGGAGATAGGCCCTCTAAAGATTAAACAAAAAGAGCCTATTGCTCAAGACACAAAGGACACTGGTTCAATTTTAGTGCACCAATTGAAGTGTTTGCTAGTCTATAAAAACAAGGCACACAATAAAGATCAAAAACCCTTGCCAAAGTCTTGCATCAAAGATCTATTAGTAGTTTGGATTGTTTCAAATGATCACCCCTTCCCGCAAGCACCCAAGTTAGGTAAATTTTAAATCAAAAGACTTTGTGAAATAGGGGCCTTTGACAAAATGATTTTGCTTTCAAGACAAGCTGCACCAATTTCGTTAGCTAGATATGAAGATGTTAGCTCAAAATAAACAAGATTTGAAAATCCAAATGATGAAAAACGAAATCAAAGAAACTCAAAATGAAACAACTACACACAGACGTGATTGTCAAAAACACAAACGCTACACCATTTCGCAGACGCGTTTAGGTGCAGTACAGATGTGGTTCCAGAACACAGACACGTCTTCTAGATGCAGACACAGCTGAAGACCTCGCAGACACAGTTCCAGAACACAGACGCAGCTCCAAGAATATGCAGAAATAAAATTTTGTCAAAGATGTAGACACGATTTCAGATGTCGCAGACGCGACAGAAAATCCAAAACACGATCCGAAAGTACGCAGATGCGAAAATATCAAAATGTTGTCGGAAATGTCAGATCTACAGCTTCAAAACACAAATTTTGCAACAAAAAGATGTTAAATGCAAAGGGGACAAGAGTCCCACCAGGCGTGCCAAAATGTTTACGGTGAAAATGGATACAACAATAACAATATTGAAAGACTAAATGAATTCAACCACGAAACCCTAGCCTAACAACAACAAAGATCCACCATAACATATGAAGATTACCTAAGACAATGCAAATCAAATGAAATCACAAAGATTATACCATCACATGTCCAATAGGGTTTGAATCTCCATTCTTCCTATCTCCGTCGATCTTGCTTGATATATTTGCTCTCAGATTTTATGTGCACAAAAGCTCAACAAAGAACGGAAATATTGTTACAAGTAGGATAGCATATGTTTGAAAGCGCAATGTAGTCAAGTAGTCCATTGATCAAGTAGTTAGGGTTGATAATGAAGGAAGCATCTCCCTATATAGAAGACACTATAAGAAATGGAGGGATAAGATTGAGAGGTGTAAAAGATAAATGGTCGGTTATGATTAAAGGGTAGGTAGAGAAAATAAGAAAATAATGAGAGGGTAGGTAGTGTAGGAATTAAGAGATGAATGACGTGTGTCATGGGTAGAAAAGGCTAATAATTAATTAAATAAATAAAGATTTAATTAATTAATAGAGGAAGTGAGATCAATTAAATAAATAATATATTTATTTAATTTAAGGAAAGGATAATTTAAATAAATAAATGTATTTATTTAAATGAGAAATAAGGCTAGAAGAGGATAAATGAATTAATTAAATAAATAAAGATTTATTTAATTAATAGAGGAATTAGGCTTAAGGGTAATTAAATAAATAAAATATTTATTTAATTAGACATGACAATTTTAGGTGTCTACAGATATCAACAAACTACTAGTTTTTTACCCAATCAATCTTATCAATTCTATTAATCAATCACATCTCATCTATTATATCATGTCTTATACATGATATATCTTTCCTAAAACTAGACGTTCTAATCATGTCTTATATAAGATATATCATTCCTGAAAACAGATGCTTTGATCATCTTTGTCTTATACAGGAGGTGTCATTCCTGAAACCAGACTGAATCTCGATCTTATCAATCTAACCAATAAAGTTTTATCAATAATCAAGAACCACATCACCGTGATCGTAGAACTCGCATTTTCATCAACTACGGTTGCAGAAATGAAATCATTTCTAATCAGGATATCAATTTCGCAAAGATCCAAACACTCCAAAGCTCAATTATCTCAATTGATCTCCCAAGGGGGCATCATTGTATCGAAATTTATCAATCAATAGTTGGGGCATCCTATCGAACCAATATAATCATCAAAATGAGATTATTCTTTGAATCAATGCGTCATCACACCTCGCTTCAAAGAGGGGCAAAATGTATACACCTAAAAATGGTCTCAAGATAATTAATTAAATAAGCAATTATTTAATTAATCCCCCTTCCTAATTTAATTGAATTCATTAAGCAATTTGATCAAATTCTCCCTTTCATCTACTTATTAATAAATCTAAGGATTTGTTTAATAGGTTCATTTCAATAATCCCCTTTGATTAGTTAATTAATCCTCCCCCCACTTCATTCAATTTTTCTAATCCCCTAATTAATTAAAACAAATCAATTTATGAGTTGTTGAGAATTAATTAGTCTTTTCCTATTATTTGAATTTTTAAATTCAAATTACCCACATGCCTCCTAACTTCTAACCATCTAACCTAACCATCCCTCTAACCTAACCCATTTCACCTAACCTTGGGTTTAACTAACCCTATCCTATCTTGCACATCCTAACCTCCTTATCCTAACCTCCTATGGTGTGGATATTTTCTTCTTGAGACACATGGAACTTTGGCCACATGTCTCCTCTCTTGGACACTTGCCCTTTTATGAGCAAAGCTCCTTGACACTTGTCACCACAGAGATGACAAGTGTCTCTTCCTCCAACCTCCTCCAATTTTATCCTTGATATGTTCAAACTCAATCTTGATCATTGATTCCCGCCACCTCACCCCTAGCCTTGGAAATCCTATAAATATCCCCCATTTTGGAGCAATAAGTATCCCATCTCATTTTCATCTTATGCATTGTTACTATAGGCATATCATTTTGAGCATTATTGTTTTAAGTAATTTTCAATCTTAGATCTAGTTTAATTTGATCATTTTCTAGCATAATTGTTGAATCATGTAGCTTATCAATCTCTTTTCTAGCTTAATTGCATCATCATTGTAGCTTAATCATGCATATCATTAACTTAATTAGTCTCTTGGATCAATCTAGCATAATTAATCTCATCTTTGCATATCATTGTCATTTCAAATCCTCTGTCTAGGTGTAGTCAAGTCACTGGGATTGCTTATCCAGATCTGAGAGCAAATCCATACTCACATCTCTTAGGAGGTGATAGATCGCTTTGTCATGGTTTTATCCTTCTTTTTCTTATGATTTTCTAACCATGTTTGTAATGATCTATTAAGTGTTTTGTGTTGCAGCTGCAGGTATCACACTTCACAAAGCACGACAAGAGTTAGTTTTTCCAAAGAAGGCTCCAAATATTTTGGCTTAGACAATGTCTTAAGATCATGATGTGCCATTCCCTTGGCTTTATTCATTTCCATACAATACCTCAAAGTCAAGGTCTCTTGGATATAAGATGCAAGTTCTCTATCTTCAACATATGCATTTTGTCTTCAATTTTGAAATGTTTTCTACCCTTTGAATAAACTTGGCCTTGAATGGTCTATTATCAAGTCTAATTATTGAACCTTGTGAAGGCATTAATTTTTATTTTGCTTTCCCACTATTTGATCCACCCAAAGCATTAACTTCATTGTTAGTTTCATTATCCTTCCTTGTATTGCATCCATTGAAACATTTGGCCAAATATATCAGCTAGTTGATTTTTCCCTAGGACCATCTCCTCTATCTTTTCTTTAAATTATTTTCCCTTTTCATCCATGTTTCCCCTCGATGCAATTTATTTAGGTCTCTTCTTTGATACCTAAGCTCCCTACCAGTCAAAAATATCAATCATCCCAAAAACTTACAATAAAGAAAAAGCTTGGCTATGATAACATTGTAACAAGACAACTAAAATTTTATTATATATTTTTAGATTTGGGAATGATGGTAATCACATGTCACAACTTTCATAAGCAAGCATTACAATCAACTAGCTAGTCAACATTGGTAATGCATTTAAAAATCCCTAAAACTTCTCTTGAACTTATATAAATAATATAATTCCAAATTTTAAAGAAATAAGGACTATTATAATAGTTAAAAATCTACCAACAACAACAAGATAAGATCTTGAACATAAACAATAACTTCTACATGAACAAAGTGCATTAAACATTGAACATTTCAACATTACATTGCCAAGCATCACCCATAAAACATCAAATAAAGCTACATCACTTAGAATTGATCATTTATACTAGAGACAACAATAAAATTCCCACATAATAACCAAAAAATATTGAATAACAACTCCAAAATCTAATACAAAAATAATCACACACATTGAGTATTCCATCCAAACTCTACCCAATAAAACTCCACTTGAAAGATGAGCATTCCATCCAATGGGAAATAAGATGAGATAAAAAATAAAACTCAAATACACTCCCAACAACAACAACAACAACAACACCTACAATAAACTAAAAACAAAATACAAACAAACACACCACACTAAAACTAGTTGATCCACGACATCTTATGAAACACCTTTATACCCCCTAGATGAGAATACCCTCTTGAATCAGAGTGTTTTCATTCTTTGACTCTCACAACTCATGGGTTTGCATTCAAAAGACACAATCCTCTATGGGTTGTCCTCCACATAAAGATATTGTATAACACAAAGTTCATACAATAAAAAGTTATGAAGTTGAAATGGGAAAAAGATCCATCATAAATCTCTAGCAATGAATTTATAGATTTTAGGCCAAGTTGGGCATCTAAAATCCCATGCCCTCTTTTGGTGGATTTTTTGTTTTGAAATATATGTTGAAACTCCCAGCATTTTTTATATTCCAAAATAGCCTACCACATACACTATCATATTTACAACTAGAAACTATCAAAGTTTTTCGTCATAGTCATCAATAATTATCTAGAAATGACCCCTTAAGAATCCCAACGCTCTTCTTAGGATAGAATATAAAATATTTTCATTTAATGATCCAAAATATTTGAATTGTAACGAGGCTAAAATAAATATCAACTATCGTATTTTCTAACTGCTTACCTTAGCTCCCCAAAAATATAGGAAAATGAACTAAAATCCATCAATTTGAATTTTTATTTGGAGTAGGATGTTACAAATCACCTCTCATTTGTGCATCTTTGTAATTGCAAAAGACTAAACCCTAAAGAATTTTAATTTGTATACTTTTATACCACATGAGATAGAATATCCAAAGTTGTAACTAAAAAATAACAAGTTTCAAAAGTATCATAAATACTATATATGGCGATTTTAAAATACTAGAACAAAAGAGTATCAAGTATAAAATTATAAGAAGATAATTGAAACCCTAATGATCTCTTAAGGTTCCTACACTTAAAAATATCTAGGTCTAAAACACTTGAAAATATCTAGGTCTAAAAAATAATATGAAAAATAATATGAGAATTAATGTAAATCATATCCAAATGAATATGATGAGCCATGCCTAATATTTCATAAAATATATAGATGATTAAGATTATTGTGCTCTTGATGTTTGGTAAAAGTTGATATTGTCAATTTGGATTGCAAAGTACTATTCAATGATCAATCTCAATTTCTAAAAATTAGACATGGAAAGGGAATCTTATATTTGACACATCTTTATAGTCCACATTAATCATGAGATGAGGTCACGTGATTTTTCCCACTCTTGTGCAATTCAATCATGCTTATCATAATTCTCTCTATAAGTTATCTACCTTCAAAAATTGTACAATTTGTATAATATCTAATTTGGCACTAAGTTGATATTAACAAAAGCCTTAAGTTCATTTGTCTTGGTCAAATCTCTTTTATTATTTTTCACAAAAGTTCAAAAATACAAGACACACAAAAGTTCAAAAATACAAGACACAAGATGTATTTTGTGTAGTGTAGTATCCATTGATGCAAGTGCAAAGTGCTCAATGTGATTTGATACCATTTAATATTGGAATAATGCTTTAATGAATGAATGAATTACTTTGATAATTTTTTACTAGTGTCTGAAGACTTTTTAAATATAACATTCTAGGAGCCAAATGCATATTTTCTCCAGGCAAGAGAATCAGTGACAATCGACTTTTTGAGGGGAGTCAACTTAGAGTGAATGAAAATTAAGTTTAAATAAATTGGATGTGATTGTGCTCAAGAATTTAATCTAGAATTTGAAAATGAATATGAATTATATTGAATTTGGTTTATTTCAATTATTATTTTTATTTTTTTTTGTTCGGTAAAAGGCTAAAGTCATATTTTATTTAATAAATAAAATTACAGTCTCCTTTCAGTACGGGTGCCGGTAGGAAAGAGCGAAGAGGAGAAAACCTCCAGCCTTGCCCGAGACCATAGGTCCAGTCAGTAGCTAGTATTTAAAATTCTACATCATCTATTGAGTTACATATATTCCTTTACAATCTCTTCATTCTGAGCGTAAAAAAGGCCCTTCACAGGTAGTATCTATAATTTTCCATGTGCTAACTTGCTTTCAATGAACTTCCTTATGAATAGTTGTCGCTTTTACCATATTTTTTGCCTTCAAATTTACCTGCAAGACAAATTCACAAGACAATCCTGCTACAAACCACTTCATGAAGTGTTAGTGCAAAAGAAGAAATAACTAGTATTATCTTTGCATGCTTCTATTATACTTTCCACTATTGTTATTATAATCTAGGCTTCTTTCCTATTAAGTCAACACCAAGATCATATTGTTGGCTATAATATGAAATATTACCCAGGCTACAATAATAATAGTGCCATAAACACTGGTCATCAAGAGACTGATAATAACACAACCCATACGTCATGTAGTTCATGATATTACCTTGATATTCTAATCAAAGAGATGTCTAAATGCAAATGTTGGATTAAACCAATATGCAAGAGTTACGAGAATACTTCCTGTCACTGCAGTTTGAAGATGAATGAATGCGGGTATCCTCAAGTTGTGCATGTTCATTCATGTCTGAGAAGCTAATATTAGAGAGCCAACATAAGAGTATATGCCTGACTCAAAGAACAAACCAGATTCTAAACTTCGCTATTTTAGTATATATATGTCTTGTAAATACCATCAAGTAAGTATCCTTGTCATTCGTTATCTATGCTATAAGAGAGTCATACATTTCTAAGCCATCCTTATATCAAAATGTTTTCATAAATAGTTCTATATGTGACTTATACTATTTATAGGTCCTACATCCTTGTGTATTAGAGTAATTATTTCAGTATACGACAAACAAAACTATGTTATGGAAATTCATTATTCATCCTTATCATCTACGACTTCCATGCAAGAAGGTCGTGTTTCCTCAGCCTCAATATCACCGGGGTTATCAGCTTGGAACGGGGTCCAACCCTCCTCTACCATATAACTTACCCACCAATCTCCTTTTGGCTCTTCTACCACACCAAGCCATTGTTTAAGGAATGCAACATTTCTTGTTATATCTGGTTGTTGCTGCCAGTAGAGTTTCTAATCCTTGCTACTGAGAATAGGCCTCTTAAACTCTATTTTGAGTGCTTCTTCCTTGTTTATGGCTTCCGCAGCTCTGACTTAATCTTCCAGATAAGGTATATAGAGTTTATCATTGACACATTTGATAGCCATCTCTAGGTTAACCAGATATTCGTTCTTGAATATTAGCCTGCATAGTGAGACTGTGACTGCCTTATCTTCTCCCATTGTGAGTGATATTGCTGCAAACCCCACAGGGATGTCACTGTTGACTCGTTTCCTATGCTCTGTGTTTATAATCTTATTTCCCAGAATCCTCTTGGTCACATGAATGACCAGATCATCTTCTGACCTCAGAATAACCGACCAACATTTGCTAGATATCTCTCCCACAAAAGACATCTCACGTTTCTCTGGGCACATGCAAATATGAGAGTCCATCTTTTTAACAGAGTTAAATGGTGAGTGTCTCCACTTAGATATATTGGTTTTATTAATTGGTATTATCGATAAATCAAGTTATAACCCCGGTTGTGACAGGTTGTTCTCGTGATGGTTGCCCATTCACCTCTTGGTAAGTGTCATGATTATTCTCTGATAAATTTGACAAATTTTCATCCCCATACTGCCTTGTTGTATTGACTATAGGAATGTTGATTGCTTTTTCATGATTATTTGTTAGCTTTACACCCTAGCATTTCCAACGTATGATTGCTTTAAGCAGTCGAACAATACCTATACGATAAGGTCTGACACATGATATATATATATATATATATATATATATATATATATATATATATATATATATATATATATATATATATATATATATATATATCTGTGTGTGTGTGTGTGTGTGTGTGTGTGTGTGTGTGTGTGTGTGTGTGTGTGTTTAAATGTATATATATGTATGTATGTATATACATATATAATTGTATGCATATATAGATATACATATTTATATGTATATATATATATATATATATATGCAAATATATGTATGTATATATAAATATAGACATATAAACATGTTTTGTTATACAAATGAGTGTATGTATCTACTATATTGAGAAATCTATTAAGAACCCAAAGAGGGGTTGTGATGAAGTCAACTCTGAGACTATTATTGGTAGGTATATATATGAATATATACACATATATCTGTATATGTGTGAATATGTATCTATATATATAGTTATTGTTAGAGTATTCGGGTATTTACTTGATTAATTAAACAACATTTGTTTAATTATTTAAGTTCCCTTTATCTCTTTTACACTTAAGCTAACTTTAGGTGCATAATATAATTAATTCTTTTATTAATTATTATGTGCAAACCTAGGTTTTCCCTTTTAGGGTTTCTTGACCTATTAAAGGTTGAGTTCATTCTTTTCATTGTAATAAGAAGGACGTTTTTTACATGACACATTTTGTGAATATTGAGCTCTCTCTTTTTGAGCATATTTTCTGTGTATTTCTTTCTTCAGTGATTTGCTTCCTTGCGTCTCCTTGTAACATGTTTTTCAGCTTGCAGAGATCATTTGGGCTCCTGTGGTGTTGTATTTTCTCAACTCTAATATGGTATCAGAGCTTCAAATCTGCAGCTATATGTTCTTGTTTTGAGAGTTTTTGCATTGGAAGCAGATCTGGGGTCTCGGGAAGTTTTCTATGTATTTAGGGATAGGCCTTTTTTTTAAGCACTTTGGGCCTAAACGGATCCCACCATCGTGCTCAGAAGGCTCGAAAACCTCTACAGTCATAAAACTTGCCTAGTTTTGGCTCCTGAGCCTCTAGGAGTATTTTTTCTCTAGATCCAAGTCGTACAACCTTGGCATGCAATTCGAGGAAAAAATTTCAAAAAAAAATTAATTTTTGCCTTTTTACGGCATGCAAGCCGAATTTTGATTTTTCAAAAAAATCTTCAAAAAAAAATCAAAAAAGGCGAAAGGTTTTTTTTGGGGGCTCCCACGATAGACAGGGTACCGTGGGGCTCCTATTGGTGTCAGTACGGCCCCTGTCGGCCCGACCTTGCCAGTCCTCAGTTTCCGGCCCCTGCCAGCCCTCAAGTTGCTGTCAGCCCGGCCCCCGTCGACACCGGCCTCCACTGCTTCCCCGGTCGCCGCTGCACCATTGGCCCTTGCTCTACCTTGGCGCCCCCGGCGCAGCTCCCTGTTGCCTCCCTATCGAAGCTCCTCGCCACCGCAGCTCCCCGCCGGTGCTGCTGGCCCCCACTACTGCGTCGCTGGCGACCGCCCTGCTGCCTGCCGGAAACCGCTGCCCAGACATAGCCACTTAGCCACCGGGGAGCCACCAGCCCGCCACCCATGCGCCACCCACTGGCCTCCTCCGCCCGCCTTAGCCACCAAACTACCCCTTCCTCTTGTTTTGAAGGGGGGTTTGGTTTTTTGGTCATATCTTGGGCATACAGAGTCATTTTTTCAAAAATGAATAGGCATCAGAAAGATGGTTTCGAGCCGGACCTCGTCATATTGGTAATTTTTTCCAGTCAAAGTGAGGTCTCTTTTTCGCACTTCGGGAGACGTAGAATGAGCATCTGAACTCTATTTTTTGAAAAAATTATATTTTTGGAAAGCATGTGTTGTGTACTTTCCAACCATATGAGTTTTATTTCCAAATTCTGCTCTATGCATATTTTATTCAGTTTTTTGCTTTTCAGCACTCTAGTGGATGTCTTGGTTGTTTCAGGTTCTGGTATCTCTACTTTGAGTAGGATGTCTCAGTTTTTGTTGTTCTTATCATCCTATAATTGTATTTATGCAAATGCACTGAGATAAAGTGCCATCATGCATTGTTTACTTGGGATCTTGCACATCTTGTGCCTTATTGTACATGCACTATTGATAAAGTGCCATGAGGGGGTTGATGTTTGCCTTGTTTGCCATCTACCGTTGTCCAGTGAGTGTTCCTTCCACAACATTCGCCTCATGATGTGTGTCAAGTGAGTGTTCCTTCCACAACACCCTGTACTTTTTCAACACCTTTGATGTTCCTAGTACTTTATTGTGCAGTTCTTGTTGGCTGTTCTTTTCAGTGTACCTATCCCTCTCCCTCTTCAGCATTATGGGGAGGTTTGTCCTATTGGTTCTAATGCTTTCATGGTTCGATTGATCAGCTCTTCAGGCTTTGGTGTTTTCATGCCATCTGTATCTTTGATTTCAATTGTTTGCCTTGTTTACCTTCTGACTCGAGTAGTGTCATTTGAGGGCACTCATACAGATTATAATCTTCTCTACCTGGTCATGTTTTATTTTAGGGGAGGTTCTTCAGATCAGCAGTTATTCTTCAATAGAGTTTGTAGGTTCTTCATGCTTCAGTGGTGTTCTTTTCCATCTCTTTTTGGAGTAGAGTTTTTCTCCCATGTGGTTTTCTCTATTTCTCCAGTTCATAGAGATTTCATTGTATTTGGGTACCTAATTAGGCTTTGTTGTCAGGACCCATCTTTATTGCTTTCAGTAGTTGTT